>NC_048220.1:38985773-39042472 GCF_002007445.2 Ailuropoda melanoleuca
TTTTTGACAGAGATAGAGACAGCCAGCGAGAGAGGGAACACAAGCAGGGGGAGTGGGAGAGGAAGAAGCAGGCTCATAGCAGAGGAGCCTGATGTGGGGCTCCATCCCAGAACGCCAGGATCACGCCCTGAGCTGAAGGCAGATGCTTAACCGCTGTGCCACCCAGGCGCCCCTACAGATATTATTTTAAAATGAAAAAATATATACAGAATGATAATAACTCTGTACTCATTACCATAATAAAAACACATAAATGTCCAAAAAGAAATACACAATTACCCACGAGGCCATCCATCCATTATTAAATAATAGTGGTTAATGTCACAGTTCTGGTCAAAACCAACCCTGATCTTAATAAATCTGATATAAGAACACATTGCCTCATGGGGACTATGTTAACCTTATGTATTATTTTCTACCATGATGACTACTTCTATAATTAGTACATGGACTCAATTACTGAGAGAAGAGTTACCATTTAACGAGGTATACTACCTCCTCGAAAGGAAGGCCGCATCGACATACATGTCAACATACTAATGAAAAGTAAACACACAATGAAATTAGTCAACAATCTGGAATCAAGGTCATTTTTATAGTTGCGGATGTTGATCTTTATCTAGATAAAGTGAAACTATTTCTTTTTCAAAAATCTAAAAATTAAATATTTATATCACTCAAATACATAGACAAATACTCTCTCACAGTGTAAGTGTGTGTATACGTGCACATATGTATGCTTATGTTATGAGAATCCAATTCGATTTTGTAAAAATTATTTCGGTTATAAGCCATAATGCCTGTGTGACACATTTTGTTGGTAAAAACCACCTATACCCATGCACTATTATAATATGGCTTTTTAAATTATTTCATGAACTTGACTTCATTTGATCATAACAGGAACCACAGTCTAATTGAAATAAATGCCTCTGCCATGAAACCAAGTCAGTTAATTAGTGAGCGTAAAAGCAGTTGATTTATAGGACTGTCCATTCTACTGCCATACTAACTGAGCAAATTAATGACATGCGTCATGCAATGCTCATTAAATTAGCAAGTGCTCTTACATTAAAAGGCACATGGTAAATAACCCCTTTAAAGCAGTTTAAATACTTCACTCAGATAAAAAGTATAAATAAACAGATCATCTCTCTTACTTTCATACAGAAAACATATCATATGAGTTTATTCTTTGTTATTTACATACATTTTGAGGGTTCTAGTGTATTAGCATATGGCACTTGCGCAATAGTTTCAACAAATACAGAAATGAAAGTATAAATACCTTATCTTCTTATAGGAAAATATTTATTTAGTTAAAATCTAAAATAAAGAGGGCAGGCACTTACCCAGCAACAGCCAAAAAAGAACTAATGTTGTTCATTTATTGACAAGTTTAATTAAAAGATTTAATTAAAACCTTTGAGGTTATGCAAAGCAAAAGAAATTCCAAATTGTGAAAATTATGGGTTTCATACTTTGTCACAGAGTCATCTTAAAGAGCTGTTCTCGTGATCTTTTGCATACATAGGTATATAGGATACATGTAGACTGTAGCGACTCTAGTTTGGGGCAGTGGCTACATCAACAGAGAAATTAGAAGACTTTAGAATAAAAGCTGAAGTTTTAATCTACTTCCGACTAACAATCTGTAATAAAGATCAAATACTTCAAAAGTGAAACTTTGAAGTAGAAAATGTGACTCAGTATGTTAAAGATGAATTCACACTTGATTTTTCCTACAATATCTTATTGTATAACTCAAAGTCTACACTTAATTGATTCAAGGTCAAAATGAGAAAAAAAATGAAGTCCCTTTGAGGTGTCTGGTTGGCTCAGTTGGTTAAGCGTCCGACTCTTGGTTTCTTGGTTCACCTCAGGTCATGATCTCAGGGTTCTGGGACTGGGCCTCACATTGAGCCCCATGTCTCTGCTTATGGATTCTCTCTCTCTCTCTCTCTCTCTCTCTCTCTCTTCCTCTGCCCCTCCCCCTGATCGTGTTTGCTCTCTCTCTCTCTTTAAAATAAATATTTAAAAAAAAAATTGAAGTCTCTCAACCAATTCTAAGTAAGCACTCTACAGTGTATACTCTGTGTGATGGTTATCTTCAACTCAGAAAAATACTGGGCATGATTTTTGTGAAAATGGAGTAAAGCGGTGCTTTTCAGGAGGTGGGCTAGTACTTTCAAAAAAAAGTTTGTGGGTGCCACTTAATGCAGAAGACTATGTTCACTGAGTGAAACAGAAAAATAAGAGGTGCTGCCCACATTCTCTCAAGGCTAAAGGCAATTTCAGCTTCCCAGAGCTTCAACAATGGGCTCTTCAGGAAGGGTGTGGTCAAGATGGTTAGACTGGATCAATACAATGGCTTTTTACATTGATAAAATTTGCTGTACCATTTTTACTGATGGACTTCTTTTTATAGAAATGGAATGTAACCATAGCCATCATTGATCAAAGATTCCCTCTACTGTGTATTAGAAACATGCTTGAAAAAAGCAAAATAAGTCAATCAGAGAAAGACAATTGTCATACGATTTCACTCATTTGTGGAATTTAAGAAACAAAATAGAGGAGCATAGAGGAAGGGAGGGAAAAATAAAACAAGACCAAATCAGAGAGGGAGACAAACCATAGGAGACTTTTAACCATAGGAAACAAATTGAGGGTTATTGGAGGGAGGCAGCGGGATGGGGTAACTGGGTAACGGGCATTAAGGAGAGCATGTGATGTAATGAGCACTGGGCGTTAGATACAACTGATGAATCACTGAACACCACCTCTGAAACTAATAATACATGATATATTAATTAATTGAATTTAAGTAAAAATATGAAAAAAATACAAAAATTTTAAAAAATAAAATTTATGGGGAAAAAAAAAGAAAAATGGGAATTTAATAAACAGGTGTCCTGGGCCACAATTTCTGCAACCTGCTCTTCTCTCCATTGTTGACACTTGTCCCTTAACCTGATGCTTTCCCTCCTCCTTGGTCTCAAGAAATAATTTGGATTTTAAGCAGGAGCAAATTTAGGTACCCTCCTGCAACACTTTGGGAGATGGCATTACACCACCCTTGCCACGGTCACCTTGAATACATGTCCCATCTCTGATTACTGGCTTCTGCCTTGGTTCCTTGTGCCTGTCTTTGTTTCTAAGAATCCAGTTCACATGACCTTCCAATGTGGGCTTGTGCTCCTGTTCCATCTCTGAATCACAAGCCTTTCTGTATATGTATGTATACGTATATATGCATAGGCCTTTCTGATGCCGCATGATCTAGACCCATGATCTCAAAACTTATTGAGAGAGTATATTTCTAAATGCAAGCACTTCCATCATGTATTTATTTTTAATAAGTTAGGTTATATTCTTGTATTTCTATACTAAAATGTTCTACTTCATAAAATATACTACAGTGATAAATTTTGAAAGACTGACAAAAATATAATCTTTTCTTCTCACATTTCAATAAATTGTCTTGCTATACCCTGGGCATAGATTTCTAAGAATCACCTGCTCTGAGCCACTTGTTAGAACACTGTCATATTTTGTCCCTAAATATCAGTTAGTAGATTATATTACCATCATGTCTGACCGGATGCAACTTCCCTTCGTGATCATTAGGGAAGTGTTTTCCATCTACCACCCCCACCCACCTCCCACCAGGACCCATAGATTTCTGCTTTATCTTAGTGAAAGGGCTCATCCAGGTTCCCACCTCTCTCATTTTGCCTTACCCTAACATAATTAACTAATCAAGTCTCTCAGACAAGAAAAAAGATAAAGGTTACTACAGGGGTTAGCAAATGGGCACAAGCAATAAAAAGTTTTCAAAGGCAAATATAAAAATAGACAATTGTAATAGTTTTAATAAAGTATGTTTCAATCAATGGGCTGCATAGGTTTTTATTTGTTTTTTTTGTTTGTTTGTTTTTGTTTGTTTTGTTTTTACTGGTTTCTATTACAATGCTAATTGAAAATTATAATTTTACACCTAACAAGGGTCCACATGATAGATGATATATGAAATTTTCTATGTAATACAAAGCAATAAATAGAGTGTATTTATTTATTTACTTAAAGATTTATTTATTTAAGGAATCTCTAAACCCAAGTAGGGGCTCAAACTCACAGCTCTGAGATTAAAAGTCAAATACTCCACTGAGTCAGCCAGGTGCCCTAAAGTAGGGGGTGTTTAACAAATGGTCCTGGAATATATGGTTAACTATTTGGGAATAGAATAAACTTAGATGCTTATGTTAAAATAAATTCCAAACAGATTAAAGAATTGGGTAAAAAAATTAAATAGAGAAAATGCAGCTAAATATTTATTCGCTCTTAGTATAGAAAAAAAAAACCCTCATGTTGTAAAAGCAAAGTTACAAAAGAAAAAAAATCAATAGATTTGTCTATAAAATGCGCATAAATTGCTTTTTATAATAAAACTATTTTAATAAAAGAAAACACATAGGGGTTAGGGTGACCCGATTGTAAATATTTCGCAGGTTATCTGGCAACAAGTTTAAAATTAGTACTGCTTTCCTACTTGAATAAAATATGAAGGAGTCCTCAAGAACAGAGTGAAGTTAGAACCAGTGAAATATTATATTTTATATTTGACTGGGGGGCAAGCCATTAATGTGCTATAGTTTGTTTAAAACATTCTTATTAAGGCAGTTTCCCAAGGCAAGCTATCTGAGACGCAGGACAGCAGAGCGTGAAGGGCACAGGCTCTGGTGTTCAGCAGTCTGGGTTGGAGTTCACGTTCCACCACAAGCACCACAACAGTGCACAGGTGCCTTCACCTCTGCAAGCCTCAGCCCAACTGACCAGGCAGACGTCACTGCCTTCTCTGCAGAGATGACTCATCAGCACCATTTTCTTATAACTAAATAACCGGTTAATATGGTAATTCATGTCATCCAGATTATAAACGGAGAAGTGATAGTATGGAATGGACAGGATGAGATCCAGAAATAAACAGATGCCCTAGTGACAGTCTTGCCATTGTTTTCTTCCCATTTTAATGCTCTGAGCCTAATAATGATGCATAACACAGCCAGGGTCCCCAGCACTTGCATCTATATCAGGATAAACAGTATAGTCACATTCTCTAGTCACATTACATATAAAAATGTCAAGGAATTTTGCTTTTTTTTTTTTTTTTTTGGTTGAGGGAGAAGTGTAGTCTACTGCAAGGTTTTTACAACACAAAATTCTTTGTGAACTCTGTTGATGTTTGGCAAATAAATTACTGGTTGCCTCATGGCGGCAAAATCTCTCGATCTAAAAAAATGCTGTGATTACTCAGTGTCTTCTTCTCTAGAAGTAAACAATAGTCTTGCCAAAGGGAAAATGTATCATGAATTAAAAGGAACAAATTTTATAATGTAAAATATCTCCACATTTAAATAAAATGTAATATAGTTATAATTAGTTATAATTCTCTTCATAAACAAATTCTTCAGGAACAGATGTTAGTAGGCAGGTTAAGTGGATGTAGTACTTGTCCTGGTAGCATCTTTCTTAATTCCCTCACTCAACCCCTCTCCATCCCCAAACACAGTTACCACACATAGCATATTCCTCATTCTACAATAGGATGTCAACAATTATTGCAGAAAAGTAAACTCATGGTTTTATTCCTCTGAAAAAGACTTTTTAGCTTGAAGGAATGTCTGTTTTATAAATTTCTGACAAAGCCAAATTATTATACATCCTTCTTTAAGATTTAATTCTTATAGAATCTTTTCTCTATAGCTTGATGTATTGTTAAGCTAATTCATAATGATTGCTGACATTACCTTTTTCATTTCATAGAAAAATTAAGTGAGCCAAAGTCATGTAATTTTCAAAATTAGGTTTGATTTATGCATCTTAAAAAAAAAAAAACTTTTAAGGATTTTGACCAGTAAGGGATGTTAAATTATTCTTCATCCAGATGGAAATTAAGCCCTCCAAGGCACCATTCACTCACTGAGGAGTAGTGTCAGCCATGTTGAAAGAATACATGCTCAATGAATAAATGAGTGACTGCAAAGATGAACACATCAACAAACAAATTAATGTGAGCACTTTTCTCTCACAAAATAAGGCAAGCTAATTTAAGCAAAGTTAGAAGTCAGAATCTACTCGTGTTTAAGATATTATCACTATAGGTTTAGTCTTAAAGAGAAAAGCTCATACTACAACAGCTGATTTTCAAGCATAGATGAAAGCAACACAAGGCCATTTCAGAGCTACGCGATGGATGAGCTGCAGGAGATAAGAGGTGTTCCCTCTCTCAGTCACACAAGACTTAGACAAACTATATAGGGAACTGTGTCCAGACCAACCATTCCCGTTCATTAACATAGCACCTTTCATGCTCCATTTGCCCATCCTTCTCTTGTTTATCAATCCTGTGGGTCACACAGATGTTCACCCTCGTCTTTTTTTCCCTTTCTTTTTTTGCCTTTTATGTGGCTAGGTTTGTATAAGACAGTTGGGAAGCATTATATTAGAGTAAAAATGCACAATGTCTTTCTTTGAAATGATATTGTGGCTCTTAAAGATAGAAAAGCAGGCACTAAATTTTTGCCCTAACAATTAAAATGACATCAAACTAGGTAGTAAACAAGAAGACAGGTTGTGTAGCACTGACTGCCTCACAGTGCAGGATGACTGATACAAAGCACAGGTCAAGGAGCCCTTGCCCTGTCCACCATTTGTCACAAGAGTACCAAAAAAAAAAAAAAAATTCTGCTTTTTTACATTAAGGATTCATATTTTCAATTGAAAAATCAATCAGTGCACTGGCAAAAATCTTTTAAATTCAAAATAGTGAGTATTCAACCCCTTTCCATCTCAGATTCCCAAGCCTGTGGTCACCTTCTCTCCAAAGCTAGCAACTCCTACCATTGTCTTGAGAGCACATGCAGAAAAACACTTGCAGGTAAAAAAATATTCATGTATGCTGACAGTCTTTGCACACTTACATAAAAAGAAATGTAGAGCTGTAACTTTTTCATTTAAAAATATACCTAAACTAAATTAGTAATGATGCAGTTATTCAATGGAATAAGTTTCTGCAGTAAAAAAGAGTGAGAGTGCAGCCACTTTGGAAAACAGAAAGTTAAACACAGAGGTACCATTTGATCCAGCAGTTCCACTACTGGGTATATATCCAAGAGAAATAAAAGCATGTGGCCACACAAAATCTTTTATATAAATATTCACAACAGCACAGTTTGTAATAGCCAAAAGCTGGTCATAACCCAAATGTCTGTCAACTAATTAACAAATAAACAAAATGTCATATAGCTATACAATAGAATGCCATTTGTTCATAAAAAGTAGTGAAATACTGTTGCATGCTACAACACAGATGAACCCTGAAAACATAAGACTGAGGGAAAGAAACCAGTCATGAAAGATTACATATTATTTGATTCTTTTTATATAAAACATTCTGAACAGACACAACTATAGAAATACAAAACAGATTAGTAGTTGCATATGGCTGAGAGTGGAGCCAGTGTAGGGGGAAATGTAGGGTGATAGCTAGATTCTACTGGCTTTCTTTGAGGGTGACACAATGTTCTAAAACTGTGATGATGGTTGCACAACTGTGTGAATATACTAAAGATCAATGAATCCTACACTTTCAGTAGGTGACTAGGAGGGTATGTGAATTACATCTCAATAAAGCTCCTCCAAAGAAGAGCAGGAAGGCTCTTCAGGTACCAGCATGTTGTCAAGTGAAAAACGCAAGGGGAAGAACAGAGTGTAAAGTGTTCTCCTTTTTGTGTAAAAAGGGAGGAAAGAATAGAATTCATATTCCTGTTGTCTGCATTTATATAAACTCTAAAAGATACACAAAACTAATGAAAGTGGATACCTGTGAGTATGAATATAATCTTGTCCAGTTATGACAATAATAATAGTAAACATCACCTGGAGAGATCACTGTACCAGAACATAAGAGATCGTCCTCAGAGTTACACAATATTCCATTGTCACTTCCTATAAACTGTTCAATCAACACCATTCTGACTGACATTTAGGCTGTTTCTAGACTTCTATTACAAAAGTTGCTGTAGCATATCTTTGTGCATATATTTTTTCAAGTATACATAGGCATACAGGTAAATACTAAAAATTAGAATTGCTAGATTTAAGATAAACCACCCAAAAAATCCTTAAAGTAATGCAACCAAAGAATACCCTTTAAATGTGTTACAGCTGTAGCAGCTGTTAAACTCCAGCAGTTTAATTACAATTACTGAGCAAAATATATTTTTCTGAAAAAGATTAAATGAAAATTTAGGTTTCTCATTTTCTTTTGTGAGTGTGTTAAAGAAATAGCACAATAAGCTCCTTATAAAAAATTCAGTCAAAACCAAATGGTTTATTCAACATAAGCTCTGGAACTTGAGACAGAGAAGCCTCCTTTTAATAGGCATGAATTTATTTGAATTCATTATGTGGTTTCTCAAATAATGTGCACATTTAAAGTGACCTTTCAGCCTCAAAGAAGGAGGCTCAGAGCGAAAGGATGAAGAAAATCTCATTTTCAATTAAGATAAACATCAACTGTAAGTCCCAAGTAGACTACTTAGAGTCCAAGAAGGCAAAACTGTCATGAAAAGAAATGGAAAGCATCAAGGCAACAGTAAACTTGGTAAAATTTAAATGTGTGAAGTTTGGATGGTACAAAGTGATATTACTGAGTGTTCATGGAACACAGCACTATGTCTGAGTTCATTCATCTCTTTTCTTCCTTCTACTGTCTCTGGGTCATTTTGAAGTTGTTTCTGAATGGTTCTTTTTAGCTGCATTATCATCTCTGCTTAAATAGACATATCTGGGCAGAGTACACTGTTATTCAATATGGCCAATGAATGTTAGGCATTAACAAAATTAGCAGCTAAAGTGGACAGAATATATATATATATATATATATATAATATATAGATAGATAGAGTATCACACACACACATATAGAGTATATGTATATATGCACATATATATCTCTATATCTATCTATCTAACTTTCTATCTATCTATAGTGAGTGTTAGGATGCCAGAAGAATTAGAATGCAATCTATTTCATACTAAAACCTTAATTTACTTATTTTTGGTTTTTATTGTTCCTTTTACCATTATTATGTTGTCTTATGCTGCAGAAAGTACTTGAGATTTTGGAGGATGAGCAGAGAATGACGGTTGTGGTGATAATTAGTGATGGGTTTTGGTTAATAAAGGCCAATAGTGTATTTGCTGTTTGAAGCTAATAGAACTCATTCATGAACTACTTAAGGGTGGCCAGGGAAAAGAACACTACATACATAGCGAGCAGTCTTGCCCATTAGAACTTCTGTCTTCTGCACCATTCATCTTTTCACAGTGGGCACACCCTACTATCAGCTGAAGGTCAACCTCATATGCCTTGGGAAGGTTACTCCAGCCAGTTTGGACAACTTTTTTTTTTTTTTTTTTTTTTTTACACACATATATCTACTAACCAATTACATCTTGAACTCAAATCTTAACTAAATTTAGCCCGTAGAGGCATCAGAACACTGAAATCTATGTACTCATAACAAGAGACTATTCAATATGGGTTGCTTCATGGGTACCTTGCTACCTAAAGTTAAAGAAAATTTACCATGAAAAAACACAGATGTTACTGTTGCTTTTTAAGAGTGATCACAGGACTAAGCAGTTCTTAGTGATTTCAGGAAGTTTTTTCTTTTCCTTGGCTGGGAGAGGTATTGGAAAGCAGGGATCTTAAGCCTAATAAAAAATGCCCTTCAAATCTAGCAAGTCAAATCCCAGGAGGCTTTTAAACTTTGCATAAAGAGGAGAGATTTGCAACAGCAAAGCATCCTGAGGGCACTTTTACTCTGGAAGGCTTTCTTTCTATCCCTAAGTCAAGTCCACTTTCTCTGACTTTGGTCCACTGGGGCTTGCAGGAACACATTCTAGCACCAGAGGTCAGGGTTAGATACAGACAGAAACAACCCAGACAAAGACGGACACTGAGGATTGACAGTGGGGAACCCATCATTTTGGGATTTCCAACTTCTCCCCGCAAATATGAATGTGAGGACCATATAAATGCAAGGTCTTTAGAGAGCATTCTCTCATTTCTTCTCTTTCTTAAATGACTGCAAAAGATGGCTTTCTTTCTGCTCCTCATACTTACTAGATATTCAAGGGTTTTGTATTGTAATCCTCTTATACCCAATTTTTGCTCAACTGGTTACTTTAGTTCTTAGCTTCCCTGGCTATCTCAACAAAAATACATGTCCAACACATGCACACGCACGCACACACACACACACCTCATTAACTCAGTCTTTTGTGTATTATCTTCACTGCACTTATAATATTGGAAATCACTTTATTTGTTTAATTATTTTTGCTCAGTAAGCTCCATGAAGGAAGGAAGACACCATCATATCTCCAGTGCCTAGCACATAAAAGGGACTAAACATATATTTTTTTTCTTTACAGAAATACACAGAAACTACCCAATACAAAACTGTAGAAAATTATCCTAAATAAAAAGTCTTATTGAACTATCTGAAAAGAAAACCATTTATATCTCTATCTTCTCGTGGCACTGTTGTAGGCTACTATTGAAATAGATAGGAACCATCACGCATATTAAAGAATGAAACATAAAGTAACATATTCCTAAATAATACAGTACTTAGAAAATAATATATATGTTTAAGAAGACTATCTCAAAGAAGTTTCCAGTGTAAATTTAGCTAGAAGTGAATTCCTTCCATATTTATGTAAATTTATTTACTGGAATAATAAGTTTAGATTAAGTCAAGATTTACACATATTAATCTTCAAATTAAATGATAACTAGGTTTTACCTACAGCTGTCAACACATTTTCTCAGTAAAATTTCTTTCTTTTTTTTTTTTTTTAAAGATTTTATTTATTTTTTTGACAGAGATAGAGACAGCCAGCGAGAGAGGGAACAGAAGCAGGGGGAGTGGGAGAGGAAGAAGCAGGCTCATAGCGGAGGAGCCCGATGTGGGGCTCGATCCCATAACGCCGGGATCACGCCCTGAGCTGAAGGCAGACGCTTAACCGCTGTGCCACCCAGGCGCCCCTCTCAGTAAAATTTCTATTATCATTTCACTTGTGAAAGATCTTATGTGAAAATCATATATATATCATATCATATATCATTTTGGAAAGGGCTAAAATCCTTACATCCTCAAATAGTAACTTGTATCAAAGCGTAACTTGTGTCAAAACTAACAAATTTATGTGATGAAAACATCAACAAGAAAACATTAATGGTAATTTTTTCCTTTCTGATAATAATAAACTGGCAAATATTTATTTGGTTTGCTGTGTCCAGCATTGTACCAGGTGAGCACTCTCCACGTATTCTTCCATTGAACCTTCATAGGAACCCCATGGGTGGTTTTTCTCCTTGTCCAAAATCACCCAGTTTGTAAGTGGGAAGACCCTAGTTTTGAACTCCACTGGCTTCAGGAGCTGCCCCATCTCTTCAGTACATATGTCGGCAATTCGAAACTGCCTTTGGATTTCATTAGCTCAGCTTGAGGAGCTCATACACTGTTTTCCCAGGGCCCAAAGAGATAGAGATATTCTGAATGCAGATATTCTGCAGCAGATAAATTCTGGTATCAAAATGATATCAAAGATTAAAACTACCCCTTAACTTTTACACGGAACAAAAGGAGGATCTATACAGCCATGTAGAACATGGTCATCTGGCCTAGTCCTGGGGCGGGAAGCTTACACATGTGACACCAAACTTTCTAAGTGCTTTTTATCTCTGCCTACAAAAGGGTTACAGGGTTTCTTAGATAACTGAGAAAAAAAGAACTCACTTTCTCTTAAAGATTCCTGATTAAATATCTTTATATGCAGCATAATTTCCCCCTTCACCTGACAGTAAAATCAACTCAGACTTACTCAGAGTCCTTCCCCAAATCTCTCTGAAGTCACCAGAAAAATTCTGAGGAACCAGCCCTTGTTTTCTGAGTATTTCTCCCCTTAGTCAGAACTCACATTACAAGGAATATCTTGTCTCTAGCAGTAGGAATTTTTTTACTCAGGATGTTATAATGAAATCAGAAATTGCTAGGATTGAGACCAAACTCTATTAAAGTTTTCATGGATTAAACTTCCTCTCCCACCAAACGTTTTCAAAAGTTCCAACATGAGTTGATACCCAAGATGCTACCTTTTCTTCTGACTCCTTGAATCTACTTGATCTTAGCCAGAACAGATTGTCACCCATTTAAAAAAGACTGTTCTGAGAGTATTTTTGCTTTTTTTCTCTTCAAATCGATTCACATTCTAAATCTGGGCACTAATGAATATAGAAAGTCAAGGAAGACTTTAAAGCAACTTTTTATTCAGAAATATTTGAGAAGACACTAAGGTATTCATTTGGTAGTCAATTAAATCTTACCTTGAAGGCCAGGGCTTCTTTATGTGAATTGAAATTTACAGGGTACCCTACACCTATGCAATATTTAGGAAGCAACTGGGTGAACTGCCTAGAGTGACTGGACCAAGGGAATTTGGTACTTTAAAATATTTTGGGAAGCCCAAGATTTCAAGTGTAGGTCTGTATTCTGTATTCTTTCTACATCTCTTTTGTATCCATTCACTAACACACAAATGGCATTACTTATGGAAGCAAATGTGTTTGGTGCTTTGAACAAATTATCCAGTTTATTACAGTAAATTATCTAAAACTTCTTTGTGTCTTGGGAATTCAAGAATTTTTGACTACAAAATTACACATGTGTGGATTTTAAAAGAATTATACATGAAATTACCAGCACTTTATAAAGAAACTAAACTCACCAACAGGACAAAACCAGAAGTGGAAAAAACAAAAAACAAAAAAAACCCATCAAATGTTAGTTACATAAGAAGCGATGACCAAGGACATAAAGTTGAGAAGGAGGAGATTCAAGCGCGAAATTACTTTAAAATTTGCTAAAGTCCTATAAACAAAGTTCAGGAACAAAATTGAACAGTTTTGCTGACTACTGGCTAAAGTTCATAAAAGCTGTTTACGGACTTGCCCCCAATAGGTACTGAAGAGACAGGGTATACTAAATGGGGTGGGTTCTGAAGTCAGACTAAGTTCCCAACTAGCAGTAGAGCCAGAGCTGTTATAATGGAACGGAAATGCCAGTAGTCTAGATGTGTGACTGAGAATCATGTAATAATGTGGCTCATTGTGAAAGCCCAATAATAATTTGACATTCTGTTGGCAAACAGGTTTTCCATTGTTCCCTTATATGGCAGTCGTAATCCTTAAGGGCAAATCCTTTAGAGTGAACTGCAGTGGGACATGAATGACATTTTCTTCTGATTTTCAACATGGAATCTGGTCTTTGACAATTCTCTCAAAAGCTCCCATTAGATCCCTGTTGGATGAAATGGCCTTACTTAGATTAATTCAGTTAAAGCCATGGATTATGCATGATGTTCTAAAGGCATATAACTGGGAATATAACTATAACTCAACCATGGTAATAATAAAATGAGTTTTTTTAGAGAGCAGGCAAACCAGCTAGTAGCGGTTCTTTGTGGAAAGGAAAATTTATTTCTCTCATTAGGGAAACAAGGTTCTCAAACATTTTACAACATTTAACTAAGATCTATAAAAATAAAAGTCTCCTGGAGATTATCTGTAAAAACAGACATTTGACAGTAAGTTAAATTATGTCAAATATCAGTTTTATGAGTCATTTTAATTTAAAATTCACTTATTTTCTAGCTATTTTTCCCTGATGTTCCCATCTCATGTTCTCTTCCTATATATATTAGAACTCCCTAGTTTCTATATTTTAAGTTTGAAAAATTAAAGGCTAAATTCATCTAAATAAAAAAGAAATTTGTTGGTTTTAAGGTTTATTTAAATAAAACAAATTTAAATATTTAACTTGGCTAGCACAGCCTTGTTAGGAGGTGATTAAATAAACAATTTATTTAGAATGAAAATATCCCTCTAGCCCAGGGAAAATATTTTGGACTAAAAAATCAAATATTCCAGATTTATTTCATATCCCCCCCACACACAAATTCAAGCAGTGAGAATAATTTTTAAATTATTCTGTTCACCACTGGATTTCAGAAAGCAAGTGAAACACTTTTAAACCCTAAATGTTCTCCCTTATAATGAAACGGAAAAGTATGCCAGAGATGTAGTAGCAGGTAAAACTAAAAATTCTCTGTCCTGCAGGAATATTTTAGAAAGTCACTAGACTGGAAATTTTATGAAGGTGAGGGCTATATATTTTATCAATGTCTAACAGGTCTCAGGATGCCTGCAGTAAAACCATGTTAATAAACATTGTTAAATGAAGTAATGAAAAATGCTCCTTTACTTTTGCAACTAATAGAAAAGCTACAGAGACAAAACTCTTCTTTAAGCTATAGAATCAAATGGTCCTGCGGCTAGAAAATGGATTAGTACAACAATAAAAGCAAATCACTTCCTTTGCCATTAAGGATTAGGTCTTAATGTCTTAGCATTCCAAATTATTTAGGTCTAGAAGTGTGGCAGAGCTAAAGGCTAACTTAATAATGGGAGAAGTTCACAGTACAAGTAGGAATGCTAAGCCTGACTTTGGAGGTCAGTGGTCAACTCCATTTGTTAGGGCTCTAGGACAAGCTTGACCCTTTGACTCAGCATCTGGGCTGTGGAATTTGCCAGCTGTGACAGCCGTGATGAGCTTCAAAATGTTCCCAGTGAAGCCCAAGTGAGCCTGGGGGAGGGGGGTGGTCTTAACACTCACCTATGGTCGGTCTCTCAGCTGCCCATAAAAACCACCCCATGGACAGAGTATAAGTCAGCCATATTCCCTGGGTGATTAACGTGTGCAACACACATTAGCATTTTCTGTTTGCATGGTTCCTTAGTAGCTGATGGTGCTGAGAGGAGCCACTGGGGAGGAGAAAATGTTGAGGAAAACTGGAGAGTGCGGAGCCTGAAGTGAGGGACATGTGAGGGAATGGAGAGAAGCGTTGAGAGCAGAAATTACCCATGGGGATGGTAAACTATGGGGGAAAGCCACGGACAGCAAAAGTCCTCTCAGATACCTTACAACTGCTTGCACAGAGAGTAAACGCTGTCTCACAGCTCACTCTGTACAATCGCTAGCAGAGTGGCATGTATTTAAAAAAAAAATTAAGATGGAAACAGACTGTAACATTTCCTTTGTAAGACAGAACGACTCACTGCTCTTCTCCCTGCATGCAAGAGGCAGGTACTGACCGCCCATGGCGGCAGAGGCACCGCGCGGAGCACAGAGGCACAGAGAAGAACAGGCCCAGCTTCCCCGACGACACACTCGTGTCCAGGCGGAGAGGACGGCCACACCGCAAACAACTGCAGCAAGACTGCAAGGCTCTCATACAGAAATGTACCAGGTTTCATGAGGACACAGAGAAGGCAGTTTTAGTTCTGAACGCGGAGTCTAGGAAGGCTTTTCTGAAGACATGTTCCACTGGGGGCAAATCTAAGCAATGGAGCTTGGACATGAAATTGTATTCAAACAATTACTGTAAACTGACAACAGCGTTAGTGTTCATATAGTACTATATACCAAATTATGATTTAAACAATTAGCACATCAGGGCCCTGGGTGGCTCAATCGGTTAAGCATCAGACTGTTGATTTTGGCTCAGATCACGATCTCAGGGTCATGAGAATAAGGCTCCGCCCCCCACCACCCAGCCTCTGTACTCAGTGCAGTCTGCTGGAGATTCTCTCTCTCCNTTTAAGGTTTATTTAAATAAAACAAATTTAAATATTTAACTTGGCTAGCACAGCCTTGTTAGGAGGTGATTAAATAAACAATTTATTTAGAATGAAAATATCCCTCTAGCCCAGGGAAAATATTTTGGACTAAAAAATCAAATATTCCAGATTTATTTCATATCCCCCCCACACACAAATTCAAGCAGTGAGAATAATTTTTAAATTATTCTGTTCACCACTGGATTTCAGAAAGCAAGTGAAACACTTTTAAACCCTAAATGTTCTCCCTTATAATGAAACTGAAAAGTATGCCAGAGATGTAGTAGCAGGTAAAACTAAAAATTCTCTGTCCTGCAGGAATATTTTAGAAAGTCACTAGACTGGAAATTTTATGAAGGTGAGGGCTATATATTTTATCAATGTCTAACAGGTCTCAGGATGCCTGCAGTAAAACCATGTTAATAAACATTGTTAAATGAAGTAATGAAAAATGCTCCTTTACTTTTGCAACTAATAGAAAAGCTACAGAGACAAAACTCTTCTTTAAGCTATAGAATCAAATGGTCCTGCGGCTAGAAAATGGATTAGTACAACAATAAAAGCAAATCACTTCCTTTGCCATTAAGGATTAGGTCTTAATGTCTTAGCATTCCAAATTATTTAGGTCTAGAAGTGTGGCAGAGCTAAAGGCTAACTTAATAATGGGAGAAGTTCACAGTACAAGTAGGAATGCTAAGCCTGACTTTGGAGGTCAGTGGTCAACTCCATTTGTTAGGGCTCTAGGACAAGCTTGACCCTTTGACTCAGCATCTGGGCTGTGGAATTTGCCAGGTGTGACAGCCGTGATGAGCTTCAAAATGTTCCCAGTGAAGCCCAAGTGAGCCTGGGGGAGGGGGGTGGTCTTAACACTCACCTATGGTCGGTCTCTCAGCTGCCCATAAAAACCACCCCATGGACAGAGTATAAGTCAGCCATATTCCCTGGGTGATTAACGTGTGCAACACACATTAGCATTTTCTGTTTGCATGGTTCCTTAGTAGCTGATGGTGCTGAGAGGAGCCACTGGGGAGGAGAAAATGTTGAGGAAAACTGGAGAGTGCGGAGCCTGAAGTGAGGGACATGTGAGGGAATGGAGAGAAGCGTTGAGAGCAGAAATTACCCGTGGGGATGGTAAACTATGGGGGAAAGCCACGGACAGCAAAAGTCCTCTCAGATACCTTACAACTGCTTGCACAGAGAGTAAACGCTGTCTCACAGCTCACTCTGTACAATCGCTAGCAGAGTGGCATGTATTTAAAAAAAAAATTAAGATGGAAACAGACTGTAACATTTCCTTTGTAAGACAGAACGACTCACTGCTCTTCTCCCTGCATGCAAGAGGCAGGTACTGACCGCCCATGGCGGCAGAGGCACCGCGCGGAGCACAGAGGCACAGAGAAGAACAGGCCCAGCTTCCCCGACGACACACTCGTGTCCAGGCGGAGAGGACGGCCACACCGCAAACAACTGCAGCAAGACTGCAAGGCTCTCATACAGAAATGTACCAGGTTTCATGAGGACACAGAGAAGGCAGTTTTAGTTCTGAACGCGGAGTCTAGGAAGGCTTTTCTGAAGACATGTTCCACTGGGGGCAAATCTAAGCAATGGAGCTTGGACATGAAATTGTATTCAAACAATTACTGTAAACTGACAACAGCGTTAGTGTTCATATAGTACTATATACCAAATTATGATTTAAACAATTAGCACATCAGGGCCCTGGGTGGCTCAATCGGTTAAGCATCAGACTGTTGATTTTGGCTCAGATCACGATCTCAGGGTCATGAGAATAAGGCTCCGCCCCCCACCACCCAGCCTCTGTACTCAGTGCAGTCTGCTGGAGATTCTCTCTCTCCCTCTTCCTCTGCCTCTTCCCTACCCTGCTTGCATGCTCTTTCTAAATAAATAAATAAATAGATTAGATAGATAACAATTAGCACATCTGATTTTCACCGTGATTTTATATTTCAAACCAAAGTTTGTGAGAATTTATTAACTACATATACATCAAATGGGATAAACTCTCAAACATCATTTGGCAGGGAAAAAACCAGACAGACACAAAATAGTACGCACTGTATTATTACTTTTACATAAAATTCAAAAGCAGAAAATAATGTGTGATCTTTGAAATCAGGACAGTTGTTACTTTGGAGGGGGTGGGCAGTGGCTAAGAGTGGCACACAGGTGGCTTCAGGACTGCTGGTAGGAATATTTTTAATCTAGGTGGTGATGACAGGTGTGGCCACTGATAATTAAAATTACCTTTTTCTTTGTTTGTTTCCACTATCCAGAAAGAGTTTTTATGCTTCACGGTATTCACACATAATGTGTTCTTCATAGGTGACAAATTACTAAAAACAAGCCAAAAATTTCTAAAAATCACACCTTTGTATGCATATATAAACCCCCACTTTTGCTACAATGGCTTTATTTGCATGCAAATTTAATGGCAGAGTTTATGCATAAAGCATTATTATGAGGTCACTGGGGCCACTTAGATGGCAGGTGGCCAGATTACCCCCCTCTTCTCTCTAGCAGGTATCACCAACTGATGGCAGCAATCTTCGCCTCCAAGCCCCAAAACAGCATCTAGTACTTTACTGCATGTGGCTATTACTAATTGACAGAGATGAAAAAGATTAGCCATCTTGGCTTTAAACAATGGGGACTAATTCTTTTGTTATGTACGTGAGAAATGCTTTACAATTATGGGGAAATTTCAGGTGCATTTCTAGGGAAGGGTATAATTTCAGGCCTATGTATGTAAAACAGTTTTCCCAATTACAATAATGTCTTAATAAAGGCATGTTTGCTAAAAGCAGGCTTGCCTTTTGTGTTTCATATTGCCATAGAAACACTTACTGATTCATATACAATTAGACTCAGTTTTAACAAGAAAACGCAGGTAAACAATTGGGACTAATTTTTCCAAGCAAGAGACACAGGGACTCTTTAGTGGGCCATTCCCCCTCCCCTGCCCCAGAGTAGTTCACTCTACCCTCAATCATACCTTTTAACCCAATGTACAGTGGTTAATTATGACAAAGTAATGTTTTTACACATTCTTGTTGGTAACTATTCATGAAAAATAAGTAGACACCAGAGACCACGGAATGCCAGTTGCCAGCTCTCACTAAGCCACTGCACTCTCCACATTTCTGGCTCCTCCGGTTTAGAGCCCATCCTGCAGTAACACTCCAGGCCCCAGAAACTGATCTTCTAATCAGATCTCATTTTTTTGCCTGTTGTTTTTCTAGAAACAGAGAAGGAGGCTGAAGCCCTTTTTGCTGAGCTAGGATGAAAGGGTAAACTAAACAGGAGTCCTACCCAGCCTGGGGCCTGCCAAGTAGGAGATTTAGGCTAGGCAGAGAGCAATGTGGAAGCGACACAACCAAGAATAGGAGGAGAGGAGCAGTGGATCTGACAGGTAGGGAAGGCCTGGTAGTGAGACTACGGTAAGATTGAACTACCAGGCAACCCCAAGTGAGAAAGTTACCCACAGAAAGTCTTCACAGATGCACCCAGGGATAATGCCCAGGCACCTGCCCTTCCTTTCAGATTCAAACCCTGCTGGAAAGGCTTCCCTAAAGGATTCTGACAAATTTTTAAAAGACAAAATCAGAAGCGTTTTAGCTTCCAGTTCACCACTTCTTATACTCCCACCTTCTCTGTGTACTTTATTTCTTTAATCCAACTGAATAGAAGGATGTCTTCTTTGAATCACAGTGTGTGATTATATACGCTGGTGTGATTGATTCACAAGACCCAGCTTTGTATAAGTGCTCAGTTCTGAGATGTGCCCAAGAATGCCACCTTATGGAGAAGGAGCCCTTACAGATTAAATCAGTTTTCATATGCAGAGTTCTTGATTTTTTAAAAAGTCACACGAACATACAAACTTGAAAATTGCATCACACGAGCTAACATTTCTTAGGCGCTCACAGGAGTCAGCCCCTGTGCTAAGGGCAGTAGGTTTGGTAATGCAACTGACATATGAAGATATGTATCATCCTTAAAGGTAATATTTTATCATTTTTCGGGGTGCACGAATACATGAAATTCTCCTATTTGCCATGCAAACTTGGGTAAGTCAGTTTACTTCACAATGCCTCATTGTTCTCATTTATAATATGATGAATAGTAATAGAAACCTCAAGGGATTTATGGTGAGGACCTGATGGGATCATTCCTGTCAAATGCACAGCCGAGTGCCTGCCACATAGTAAGCATTCAGTAAATAGTAATTACCACTCTTTTTATTGTCGTGAATACCATATTGGGGGAGCAGAAAGGGGTGACATTAGAATTTCAAGACAGGAATTTTAGCTACTTAATTGACTATGTGAGTTCCAAAAAATTTAATGATCAGGTTCAGCTGTCTAGCAAAGACTTTGGTCAAAACAAAGTCTTGAGTTTCCTTCAGGGGACTGTTGGGGCCTCAAGCTCCATACCTCTCTACGCATAATCCTCCAATCCAGTTTTTGGAGAAGTGATGATATAATTATCTTGTATTAGTTAACTTCACAGACACAGTATAGAATTAGATTAAAGTCCCATACGAATTATAATAGCACTGCCTTCACACACTTCCCTGATAGACTAAGTTTAACTCTTTACTTGACCTCAAACTTCATTTTTGAGTGTTTTTAAAAAATGTCTCCAATAAAAACCTTTGCCACATAAGCACTGACATTGTTTCTAACAGTTTTTCTTGACCCTATTTGACTAGAAATGTTAAAGACTAGCAAAAGTTTTCTGCTTCCAAAATGGGGTCAGGGATGGGGAGAATTAGATTATAGGTTACTCTCTGTGGTCCCTTTCATTTCAAAGGATTTATGGTTCTACGGACTGGTCAAATGCCAGAGAGGAAGAAGGCAGTGCAGTTTATAGTCTGACTGAGAGGGAGAGTCAATAAACCAAACGCATTAGGAATTAGCTAGATTTCCAAAGAATGGAGCTGTGTCAAAGTCCATTTTCTATCTCTTGATACATGTCTATGGTCCATGGCTAAAGGCTTGTATGCAAATCTCGAGAAAGAAGCCTGACAAAATATAAAGATGTTCTTGAGATGCACAAGGTTAAAAGGAGAAACAATCAACCTAGGGCAGGAAGGAAAGGTATGCGCAACAGCCAACTGCCTACTTTTTGGAATACCATGCGGCAGGACACTGTGTCACCAAGGCAGTTCAGAAAGTGGAGAAAAGTCAATAAAACAAGCACAACAACAGCAGTAACAACAAACCTGGCATTTAGAATTAGGCCACATTTTTTCTTTAGCTCCATGATTCATAAGCTGTGTGATTTCAGTTGTACCTCATATGGTTGTTTTGAAGACAAAATGAGCTAAGTTGTGTAAAGCACCATGTCCAATGTCTGACAAACAGTAGATGCTCAATATATTGTAGTGACCGGCATTACAACAGCTACTACTCGGACTCTCACTGGAGGCTTAGGAGCTGTCGTCCAAGCTAGCTGGTGATCTAGGCGCCAAGCTGGTACCTGACCTGCTTGCTGTTCCCCCACAAAGCTGCAGGATCAGAGGAACCATTGCAGCAATGCTCATTCGAAAGCTAGAATGCCACTGGTTAAAAGTTGGCACATTTTGGAGTAATTTATCCTAAAACAGAATCAGTCATATAAATTCCTTGACACAAAGAGAATTCGGTGCCGCATTGCAATGGAATGAAATCATGGATGTTAGGAGTTATTATTTTCTCTGTTTTATATATATATATATATATGAATATTTCATGCATGTTAATTAAAAAGGAGTTGAATTTCTCATCTTGGATGTATTGCAACGGGAAGGAGAATTAGGTACAATGGGAACACTCTTCTGTGTGAAGCCTGAAAACAATTACGTATTGAAACTATGTTTTACAAAACATTTTTTTTTTTTACCAGGTCACACTGGTGCCGTCGACTTTACAATTCAAAATGAACACTGTGCGGTATGAACTGAGGGAAGACGACAAAGTCACTTACTAGCAGTTTTCATGTGTCTTAAAGAACAATCTACTTATCGTTTGATTCACTATCCCTCTAGCCACTGATAACTAGGAAGAAATGGGTTAAATTTTAAGCAAGGGAGATTCGAATTAGCCTTAACTGTGTGGATCATAAAACATCAGGACTGTTTGCTGCAAGAAAGCTTTGAAAGCCGCAGTCCTGATGTGCATATATTCTCCACCTAGTTTCTACTTTTCTAATTTCTTGTTCTCCCTCACGTTAGTAGCGAAATAAGAAGATTTGCAGTTGACTCTGGCAGAAGTCTTTAACACTGAGATATGAAGGGATAAAATGTCTTCGACATTCAAATCTATTAATGACAGCTTTTGCCCGGAAGGTGGCAGTGTGATTAAACGGGGTAGGGCGCTACCTGGTGGATGTCTGGTACGAGACAGACTGCAGTTCTTCCATATTGGCCTCCTTTCTGATCTTCCTTCCAACTTCTCTAGCCACACTTCCTCAGCTCTCATCCACAATGTTTCCTTTATATTTTTTTTTCTAACTTTTATTCTGAAGAGCAGTTTAGCTTAGCTTCCCCAATTCACAGGCTCGCCCATCCCCCAGAATGCTCTTAGGAGAGACAATTCCCTTAAAAGGCTGAGGGTGAATAATAAATACATATAGTTGATATTTCCCTGTTAAGAGAAACTGAACTAAGCGACTGCATCCATAGGTTCCCTATTATTCTCCATTCTTTTGAAGAGTTTCCTATTTCATGCTAAACACGTCCACGGAACAAGGCATTTTGAGAGGCATCGGCACAGCCTCCCCATTAGTTATTTTCACATAGTTACACTTAGTAGTACCTTACCCATGCTGTCTTCTGCCCCTGTGATATCCCAGTCCTTTGACTGGGATCTGTAGGACCTGATCCCTGGAGAGATTCAGTGCTTTTGGCTAGAATATACTGTACTTCCACTATTCATTTTCTAATCAATCTTAAACCTCAGTTTCATCTCTTGAGAAGCTGGATAATCTCTGGAAGGGCTCCTAAGAAAATCTATGTTGGCTTTTAACTAAGAATGTGCTTTCTTTGTGACTACATTCCTCACCGACCTAGTTAATAGCCCCCAGGTCCCATTCTTGATATCTTTATCCAGGCTTTAACAATTCTATGTTTAATATTAGTATTATTCAGAACATTTATACTTAGCTCTCAGGTATCTTCTCCTGAGAAAAATCTCCTTGAGGACCTCATTAACATTCTTCCTTTTCAGCATCATCTTAGAATCTACCTCTCTCATCTTGCTAATGACAGGTAGGTGGACACACAACTAACCACTCCTATATCCATGAGTATATTCATGTCCTCATTTCTTCTGATTTAATAAAATTTACTATATGATTGGAATGACTGACAAAAGGACTAACAAGTGATCTAACCCTTACCTCTGCTAAAAGGCAAATTTCAGTGATGTGGACAAAACCATGACATGCTCCAGATCAATAGGGAGGAAAGAGGAGAGCTAGAGATAGAACAAGTGGGGTTGCACAGATAACCACAACTAGTTCGATTTATGTGGAGCCTATAAAGGGCAATGTCCCTGAAGTGAGTGTTGCATGGGGCAACACTACCTATGAACGTTATTCAACAGTGACATGACAGAGAAAGTGGTTTGAGAATTCCATTATGAAATGCCCAAACTAAAGAAACACCTTTCTCCTGAAGCATTCAATACCAATTCAGCATTTCCTTACCAATGACCATGTGGAATTCCTGACATACCAGTTATGCATATATTTAATCAATGATGATTTCCCCATCTGAAACAAGTCTAAACAACTCTTCTGTGATTTCTCAGAAATGAGAATCATCCCATAACTTTATAGTTTTCCGAGGTAGAAGTATGTGAACTGTTGTTATTTGAATTTCCCAGAAAGTTTTATTACCAGCAAGTTTATCCTAGTCCACACCAGGGTACAGAAAACACAAATGATTCTCCAGTGGTAGGGTAACACTACAGAAAGTAGAACTAAAAATTATCTTAGTAGTTTTTTAGCTTTCAAACAATATTCCTTGGAACCCTAGAGCTCTTTAGAGGTATTGCAAGGACAGAGACTGGATTTGGGACGGGGGGAAGGTGCAAATTCAGTGGTGATTTTGTTATATGTATGTTTATGTATTCTTCCCTATATACTTCATACATATGTATGTTTTAACTATTTTACCTCTATATGTCAAATATGCATACAATTTTAAATCCTCCATATATACTCATTTATATTAGCATTTCATTTATAAAAAGCGTTGTATTGAAAAAAGCATCTTTGAAATTCATGGACCTAGCCCACCCCCTTTATTTTACAGTGAGTGAACATGGCTATTGAGGGACTAGGTAGCTTCTCCAGGGACACAGCAAGTTAGAAGTAGGCTGGACAAAGGATAAAGGGCTTTTTCGGGGAATCCTATAATTTATGACATTAAAGATTACAGCTATCTGTAATCTACTCTGTGCTTCCCTAGTTCTGTTTAAATGATACTCAAGGGATCTTAATCACGTCTCTTAAAAGCTGTGTATCTTTAAGTCTATTATATAACAGAGGTGATACAAGCTTAAGTAAGAGGATCAGAAAAGTTTATCATATGATCAAAACTCTGAGCCATGTCACAGAGTATATTGCACAGGGAGAAAGTATGCAAATTGCATTTGTTTCCCCCTTTATAAACGCTTCTAAGATAAAAGGTGCTAGGAAAGGAGATTCTGTACCTTTTTCAAAGCTGACTTAAAACAGTAAAAAACTTAATACAAAGTCTGAGATAAAGTATTTATTTCTAAACTGAAGCCTTACAGAGCTTTCAGAGGACAAAGAAAGATGATCTATTCAAAACTGGGAGGCACTGAACTTTTGCTCTTTATTTCTCTGTAATAGGGAACAGATGACCTTATTTCCTACCAAAAGAAAATATACTAGCCTACAGGCTATAATTGCAGGCATCTTTCAAACAGCCATTTTCAACACCCATCATCAGCCCTAAATTTCTATCATACATCTAAAATGACAACTTTCAATTTATTTCCTCAATATCTGATCAAATATTTTTCTGTGTTCAGATATATTCACAAGAGGGACACTTTTACAGTCATTAAAATGATAATTGCATAGACAGTAGACAGAGGCAATATGCTGAAGTAAAAATAGCAGTCTTTGGAGCGGGCCCACTGGGGCTCTGATCCCAGTCTTCCCTGCCAACTGAATTGCCTTGACCAAGTTAATTCACCTTTTAGGCTCATTTCCTTTTCTGCAAAATGTGGATCTACAACTCTTTCCACGTTGTTATAAAGACAAAATAAAATACTGTATGTAAAATTCTCCCCAGAGTTTTCATTCACAAAACACACTCAATAAAATGAGAAAGCTTCAAGTATTATTATTAGAAAAGTAGAAAAATGCCACTATGTTAAGTGAAGCAGAGCACAGAAACAGTATTTACAACCACTGATTAAAATATGCAAGCTAAGTTAAAGAAATGAAAACAGTTGAGGATGGGATACTGGCGGATATGAGTAATTTTCCCTCCAAAATATTAATCAATACTGTTACATCTTTTTATTTTCAATTATAAATAGTAGTTTTAGTCCACTCAATGCTTTGCAATGGGATCTTGAGATCAATATAAGAATTCTCGGCCAGCCTGAATTTTTACCTTAGGAGAAGAGACTTGATAGAAAAAAAAGCAATAATATATTGATCTGAGCAACATTATTATTCAGAAAATTGAATCTGCTCAGTATTGAAACATTTATTGCCCATATTTTGGAAACTGAGCACACTGTTGTTTACCAGATGTGTAGGCATCTACACATAAAAAGATGAGCTTGCTATTGCACATGGTTATATTTTGAATCTATTTAAACTTCAAGGTATAATGGTTGATGAAAACACTCATACAATATTGAAGTACAGAGAAGAGAAATTTTCCCTTACCTCCCTTCCTGTCATTTTTGCCTTCACAGTTAAGCAACTACTATGAAAGGCTTTGGAAGAGCCCTCAAGACTTTTTATATGCCTACAATCCTAAGTATAACTTTTACATATTTAATAATCTGTTTCAAAATCTGCTTTATTAAAAGAAACCCACAGTTATATTTTAGACAATAGCGTCTCTTATCTCCTTAGAGATATATATAAAGAACAATCTTAAATATAAACAAGTATATGCCAAATAATGAACACCCGGATAGCAGAAAAGAACAAAATCCTGTTTTACAAGCCAAAATTCTCTTTATATTTGTATTTGGAAGATTAATGATTTTTTATTTAAACTGAATTATGTAAGTCTTAATTAATGAAAAGTACCTCTGGGATAGGTTTGTTAATGGCAAAATGCTATAATATTATAGTATTATTATAATATATAATTACTGACTAAAATTGAATTTAAGACATGAACAATTAAAATATTTATGGAAATGTAACTCAGTCACTGCTTTCTTATATAGAATTTAAAGGTAGACTACTGTTATTGAAACAACCAGAAAGGCAAACAATGCCCCAATCAATGAACTTGCTGATTTTATTAACTTTATGAGTGTAAAAAAATACATATGTTAAGTTTTTCTCAATTTCATGTATGCATATTTTTAAAGGAATGCTAAAGAATAAATGTCATAATCATAATCTCCTAAAACCTGGCACATACTAAGTACTCAATAAATACCAGATAGAAATGACCTAGTATTTATTCTTATTATATAATATTCTAAATTTCTGATATCTATAACTACAAGGAAACAAATTGATTTCAAGATTAATTTTATTTTACTTTTTCAAAATTTATAAAATTTTAACTATAAGTAAGGCTTTTCTTCTAAGTATAGGGATTAAAAGGAAAGGTATATGCTATCATTAGGTGTTCGTATGAAAACCCTTTAAAAAATGTGACTATCTCACAGGGATTAATTCAGGGCTGTAAACAACAAGCTGGTATGGATTGCTTTTTCTGGTACTGGTTGGAGAGAAACAGATAGGAAAAAATAAAGGAAAAGTAATCTGAAACACTGGATTCTTGTAAAAGGCAGTTAACAAATTTCCAAAGGTAGCATTTGGCCTGGTAGCATTTGTCTGAGAGGAAAGTAGAGAGTTTTGGAGAAAGTGGGCCAATGGAACAGAAAATACATTTAGGAAAGCAAAATGAAGACGGTAAAGCCAAAAGATGGATCCCCAAGAACAAAGTACTCAGATGTCCAGAATGAAATAAAATCATCTGAAATAGGGATTAATGGTAAAGCAGGGGGTCTCTCTTGTGGGAAGTCAACTGTTAGGAGGATGAAGTAGGCTTTGGCATTTGAAAAGGAAAGGAGGTGTTGTAGGGTGGGGGGTGTGAGGGAGAAGTTAGAACAGAAAAGCTGGTAAGAAGACATTGTCCCACAGAGCTCTCTGGGGCCTGTTTGTGTAGAGGCACAGGGAGAAAAGCGCTGCCTTTTTTTTTTTAAGTATGCATGTATGCAGCTATATACACATATGTTTCCTCTATATACTTACTCCATAATCTATGTAGATTTCACCATATATAATTATAAATAAAGAATATGTATAGTATTTGAATTGATAAAAGGGATAATAAAATGTTAAAACTATAATTACAGTCCTTAAAACCTCAGGCCAAATGACTTAGAGGCAGCAGTGATATACTCAAGCAGTTATGTAATTAATAAGTCAGATGTAAGATTAATAACTGGAGAGGTATCCCTAGTGTGCTGTTAAATCTAGGAGTCATTTAGCATAAAGAGACGTTTATTTCTTACATAAAAACCATGCTGACCCCAACACTATGCAAAATATTTAAACTTAAATGGAACAATATACACTTCACAAGTTAGTATTTTTAAAAATATATTTTGAACTGTCTCACTTATTTATGAAAAGTGACTTACAGAATTTAGAATATTAGAATAGTTGTGGATAAAAATAAACCGTCAGCTTCAGAGAAGTAAAGAATGTTATGTTACCAGACACCTGAAATGAACCAATTATACCCATTGAATCTGAATTTAAAAGTAAGTCTCCTGGAAGTTCAGATAGAAAAGGAAATAGGTTGGTTAAACACTATTTGTTCCAGTATCAGATTAGTTTTTCACATAGCAGGATAGAAATCACAGATGAATAAAATGCACATATTTAATAACTTCTGATTACCCATTTATTCTGGTCAGTGACTTATATTAGCTATCGTAATTAATAAAAGGATTATAAGTATTTTCCAGTATTCATTATTTGGCATAAAATAACTGTACAAATTAATTTGCAGATGTGAGCTTTTCTTTAAGCTCAAGGAGGAATTTATTGCATATATTCTTTAAAACAATTTTTTTGCATATGTTCTTTTATGAGGAATCACAATTGACATAAGTGAAAACCTGCATTTATAGTTTTTAAAACACAGAAGTACTACTGAAGGGACAGTTCTTGATTCTAGGCCCCTATGAAACACTACTACAATAACAGCAACTGATAACCCAACCACATAAATGTGGGCTGAATTCCTTACACAAATATCATGAGTATTTGCACGTGTGTTGGACTGCTCATATAATAATGCATAGTAGATTTTGCCTGCCTACTTCTATCCTATCCCCAACCACCTGCTCTTGATCATTGCTTTTATTTCCCCTATGTGAAGCATAGTTATTTCCATTTCAAAGAGTTGAGCTTATTTTTTTTATAATCAAGCAGTAAGATAAACAAAATAAGATTAACCTCTGATAAATATTCTGTAAATAGCTATTCCAGACTCAGAAGTCACTTTATTGGGAAACTATCCCTTAAGAACTGTTCGCTTGTGAGCATATCAAATCAATTTTGGGGGAAATAGTAGATTAATATTAGAAGAAATTGAAATTGAGCTGCTTTTAAAAAACTAAATACTTGTTTTATTGCTGTGTTTCATAAAGTAATGAATATCAAGCAATTCATTTTTACTGTATCTTTACCTATACACCTGTTTTTCAGCTGAATTTATAATTTTTATACCCTTAAACAGATACTTTTCATTAGATTGAAAACACTAAAGTTACCAAAAAACATTACTGGGGAACATTATTAATAAAATAAAACACAGAAGATGACTGAATGATAAGCAACTTGATGTACATTTAGCCACACAGTTAAACTTAAGTCATATGATTAAAGATACATAACATTATTAATTTCCCTAACATATCTATATCTGTGCTAAAATCCAAGACATCTTCTGAACACAATAGCAAAGACTGCCAACTACCAGCCTGCTTGCAGCAGGGAAGAAACATGAGAAAACAAGACCACATCAGACAGTGAAAAACAACAAGTTTTCATCTAACCTCCCAACATATATGCAAGTTTCTTTCCTTCCTAAAATTTACCATCACATGGATCACTGTAGTCCACATGGTGTTAAAGAAATGTGGGCACCCCTGTTTTTAGAGCAGACAAAAATGGGCACAAAATAGACAATGAAAGTGCTCCCAACACTGTGCTTTCCTACAAAGCCTTAACATCACATCTAACGCTTCAACCTCATCAGCAATTACTAAAGACTCGACTATTACGTCAATCTTAAAAGGAAAGAAGGGGAAAAGCATGAAGGAAAAGCACATTACCAAGCTGCCTCTGTAGTCCTTAAGGAACTTGTAGACCGGGATCTTGGCTTCATAATAATGCTCATTTTGGGGAGGGGGGGAGAAAAAGAAAAAAAAAAAGAAAAATGTCTTCAAGTATTTTGATTAATACATTTCAGCTGTCTTTCTACAAAGAAGGTTTTAAATATATTCCATTTCCAAGGGAGGCTGCTTGAAGAAATCCAAATTTCCCGGAGTCCAGCTCAGGCCCCCAGTCCAGAACATAAGGAAGCTTCTAAGACACAGGAGCTCTTTCCTCTTTCATGCTGAATTTACTCCAGCACCAGGCTGTTCGGAAGTGAACAGTTTCTTTTATGTTTTGCATTGCCAAGGGAGGAACTGAATTTTGAATCTATTCTTCATCTGGTCACAAGGGAAACCAACACAGTGAAAGAGCCACTTGATCTTGTCTTTTCTGCAAATCTCTCTTAAAGGTTTCCAACACTCTCAAAGTACTCAGGTGGAGTGAAAGGGAAAGAAAATGACTGCAAGTTACTGAACACCAGAGAGCTGTCAGGGAAGTTCCATTTCAGGGCGACCACAGGAAAACACTCTTCTCCGGGGAGCCAAGAAGTCAGCGAGAGAGAACAGAACTCTCCACACTTCAGCTGGGCCCCATGCTTTACCTGTGAATGCAATTTCCGCTGTGTCCCCTGCTTAGAATCTGACTCCAAGCCTTTGTGAATGAGAACTATCATTGAATCTCGCCAGGCAGAAACTATTCCTCAAGGGCTGTATGACGTCTGTAGGAAGGCAGTTCAAAATATCGCAGGGAAGTGAGAGAGGAAAAAAAAAAAAAAAAACAAAACCCAGCGCCCAGCGGGGCAGCGTCAATTGCTGAAACTTACAAAGCCAACGGGCAGACAGACCAGCGCCAGGGACCAGGACTGTAAACCAGCCAAGCAGACAGACCTCTCGAAACTTATAAAACTATTTCCTCCTCTGGGAAATGAGGTGTCTGTGCTATTCAGGGTAAGATTCCCTGACCACCTTTATGAGGAACACACCCCTTTGCTACTGACTTGTTTGTTTCTATCCCCTTCAACAAGAAGGTGATTTTCTCAAAGTCCCACATTGAAACTAAAATTTCTCATCAGAAGCGAAGTTGAGAGAACTTGAGGGCTTAGCAGTTGTTATTTTGAGCCTATTTAATGAAATGTCACGCTTTGAGTTTGGTTGTAGAGATGCAAACTGACTCTTCAAAATTAAATAGAGTGTAGCAGGCATCGCTGCATCTGATTGTGCTGGAATGCTTAAACTGAAAAATCTAATATATTACTGCCGGACAAGCGGCTACATGTACTAAGGCTGTTCTCTTGCACAAGATTTTCTAAACCTTCTTTCTTTTTGAATATCATATGCAAATTTTATTGATCTCTATACACTGAAGGCTCTGCATTTGTTAAGTCTTAACTGCTTTTCAGCAAGGAATGAAGCTCTTATCATATCATCTTAACATCTCTTACTACCGTGAAGACCAATCCCTGCCCCACCTCCTATGTCTGAAATGAAAAGTGTTCTATTATAGTAGACATAATCTACACTGATTTGAATTGCTCCTAAGAGAAGGAACATTTGACCATCCTAGCTGTCCCCTACCAAACATTTGCACAGAGGGTATATATTCATCTGGGTGTGTCAACTTCAGTTATTTTGCATGTTAATTATCGACTGAAAATAATTTAAGGATTCTGATTCTTTAAATGACATTAGTTAGTACGTTGGTTCTCTAGTCTGACGTGAACTTGGTATTTATTTAGCATTTGCAGGCAGGATGTTGGAGTGCAACTGTGACCCACCCAAAGGATTTGGAAAATTAATGTAGTAAGGCATCCCGCCAGGGGCTCTGGCTGCTGACTGCAACAAAACCTTCAATTCCTACCCTGGTCACACTTCAAGGTACAGTTGTGATTTTGTCTCCTCTCAGTGACCCTTGGGCCTCTTAAGGTAATAAACTACTTTCCATATCATTATCTCCTTAAGCTTTTCAGTTTTCCTATGACTGCTTGGGGATATTCACACATTCCCAGTCCTGTCCCCCATGTTTAGTGTATTTCTGGCACTGTAAGGGAGGTTAACCAATCACATATTTTTAGAAATTCAAAAGAAGGTTTGTGAGACTACTCATTTTGGGGGGGAAGGGGTATACAGGAGGAGATTTGTCTTTTATCTTTTTAGAATTTGAATGTGGGAAAAGGAGGACAGAACCGAGTACAAGTAAGCAACTACTATTCTGTACATGAAGCACAGTTCTCTTCTGTGTTAGGTCTATTAAATATCCTCTGGTTGCCATTTCATCAAGAAAATGACAATGATCACAGAATGTAATGTCTGAATGTTGTGTGTTAAACTTTCCTGAAATAATCAGCTTTGTATTTTACCATTCCCCAGAAGGCTCTGTCCCAGTGAAATTACTTAGCTCACTGTCACTCCTTTCGAGTCATATACACATAAGAGGTTAGAGCTGCCCCAGGAGCTTTTCCTTCCTTACATGCTCAATGTTCTGTGTATTCCAAGAATCTCTCTCTGAAAATCCTAACCCACTTACTGGGTATCTCCTAAACACTGTATAACAGTCCTATAATGACTAACATATCATCCTTTTCCCCAAAGAAGACAGGTTGAAGTGGGGTCTGACAACGTACTCAACTAACCAGAACACTCGAAGCTTCTTGGTCGGGTAACTCAAGGCTGCATACAGAGAAAGAAAGATGCACAGTACCACCAAGCCACTGAGATTTGAATTTTTACTTTATTTCTACTCGTTATATCTGAGGTAGTGACAGATTAAAAAACTAACAGTACTTATTCAATACTACAGTGTCTTCTTTATTCACATGTACATTTCTGAAATAACATTTTGTAATCTAACTGTTGTGCCTGTTTTCCTCTGAAAAGCTTCTCAGAATGGAGCAGATATGGTGCTGCCCCCCAGATCCCTGTTAGTAAACAAGTACATAAAATTAAACAGGCTGACAAAGATGTCTGAATCTAGGAGGACTGGACATTAGGAACTATTTGGCTCTTTCTGAAGAGCTTGGGAGAATATGCACTTGATCCAGAAGCTGCTATTCTTTCTGGCCTTCACCTGATGTATTGAATTATATAATGTTATATAAACTTCTATTTGACTATTGTCACCACAACATTTCAATGGACCTCAGAGGTAAAAGTTCATTTGGGTCATCTATCTGTATGTATTTTGTTGAATTAAACCACTATGTAATATGATGTTTCTTGAACTTCAGTCATTTGGACATGATTTCCACAAGTTTTGCCACCTTGGCACACCATCTATACCATTACTTACTTGATATTTTTCTTCGTTGACTCAATTTTTAACTTAAATAACATAGACTTAAAAGATAACCTTTACTTATTTGGTAAATGTGTTTGATATGTTGGTTATTCCCACCCCTGCCATCCAAGTATTAATAGAAAAAAAAAAAAGAGAGAGAGAGAGAGTCCAAATACCACCTAAAATCTCTCTGTTATCACTAATAGTGTCTGTAATACAATATGGGCAACACTCAGGTGGAAAACACCAATTGCATACCAGTAAATTAGGTGCACCTTAAAATATGATTTCCCTTTCTCTTATCATTTAATGGTGAGCATGACATATGGAACTAACAATATTTACCAAGTGCTAAGAACTAAACATGAAGCAGTAACTGGAACCAATTAAATGAGGTGTCAAGGGATGCTTTTACCAAACAATGCAATTTTTCTCAGATATTATTACTTTGAAATACTCTACCGATTTTGAAATCTTTTGTTCTCTGAGTCAACTCTTACTTTCAGATTACAGTAGATACTCTATACTTTCCAATCTGCCATGGGCAGATTTTTGAGAACCATGTTATGAATGAACAGAACATTCAAGCCTGTCAAATGTGCTTAAATTCAGCACTGCAGGTATGTCAAATAACATTTTGGGAAAAATAACCACGGAGTTGCAGTTTTTAAAAAGTTTCCTGGTATTCTATATTGTATTCTAACATTCATAAGAACGAGTCAGTTTGAAGTCTTTTATATCATTTCCTCATTATTGAGAAATAATGTGGTATTTTTCTTATCTGGAGGGGAATTTCAGGCAGATTCAAGCAGTTTCTCATCTTATTACACTCACTAAGTAAACAGTTGGATTCAAGGACTTTTCTATATTGTGTGAACCTCGTTGGAGCTAAATTCTTTCATTCCTGAGGAAAAGTATTATATTTTGAAGGCTTCTGACCTTCAGATTTTTCTACCTCTTTTGTAAAACATTACGTTAGAATCATAATCATCATGATTTTTATGTCCCACATATATTAATTTTGCTTTTGTTGTCTTACCCAAAAAAATAAAAGCCAAGACCAACATTAAGGAGTTTTCCCCCTGGTTTCTTCTAGGAGTTTTTTTTTTTTTAATATAGTTTCAAGCCTCATATTTACATCTTTAATTCATTTTGGGTTAATTTTTGTGAGTGATATAAGATGAGGATCCACTTTCATTCTTTTTCATGTGGATACCCAGTTTTCCCAACACCGCTTATTGACGAGGTCATCCTTGCCCCATTGTATGTTCTTGGCTCCCCTGCTGGAAATTACCTGACCATACTTCTGGGCTTTTTATTCTGTTGCATTGATCTGTAAGTCTGTTTTTAAGTCAGTACCACACTGTTGGGTTACTAGAGCTTTGTAATATGGTTTGAAATCAGGAAGCATGATGCCTCCAGCTTTATTCTTTCTCAAGATTGCTTTGGCTATTTATGGTCTTTTTTTTTTTTTATTTAAGATTTTACTTATTTATTTGACACAGAGAGATAGCTAGAGAGGGAACACAAGCAGAAGGATTGGGAGAGGAAGAAGCAGGCCTCCCACCAAGCAGGGAGCCTAAAACGGTGTTCATCCCAGGACCCTGGGATCATGACCTGAGCCAAAGGCAGACACCCAACGAATGAATCACCCAGGTGCCCCTGTTTATGGTCTTTCATGGTCATATGAATTTTAAGATTTTTTTTTTATTTTTGTGAAAAATATCATTGGAATTTGGATAGGAAATGCAATGAATCTTCACATCAAACTAAAAAGTTTATTCACAAAGGAAACCATCAAAAAAATTCTTTTTGGTTCTGTACCCAATTCTAACACATATGTGTGTCTGCAGGGGGAAGTGGGCTTCCCCATACCAACAAGCAATTCTTTGACACCAGTAGAGTGTCCCAGAATTCAAATCAATTCTGACCACTATCTATATTCAAGGCATCAGATTCCAGAAGTTAAAGGCTCAGTCCCACAAGAATGCCCTCCCTCCCCTTCAGATGCCAGTCACAAGCCTGAGTTGTTAACATGTTTTTCTGAACAACCAGTTACAGATGGCGGTTCCCAAAACCCCTTCCTTGGGATCAGTTGTCATCTGGACTTCTGATCAAGTGGTTATAAATCAGAGATTGTGTTCGATTAATTTGCTATTTGCTAGAACATCTCCCAGAACTTACAACACTTATTTACTCACTAAATTATCAATTTATTATAAAAGGATAATTCAGGAATAGCCAGCCAGATGGAAGAGGTGCACAGGGCAAAGTATGGGAAAAGGGTACAGAGCTTCCTGGTTCTCTTCCCTTTAGCCATTCTGCCCCATCTCCACATGTCCACCAACCTAGAAACTCTCTGAACCCAATACTTTGGGGTTTTTAAGGGGACTTCATTACATAGGCAGGGTTAATTAAATCACTGATCATGGACCACTGATTCAACCTTCAGCCCCTCTCCCCTCCCCAGAGGCGGGGAGGGTTTGGGAGAGGGTGGAGTTCTAACCCTCTTATCAAAGTTGGTTCCCCTGGCAACCAGTCCCCATCCTTAGGTGACCTAGGAGCTTTCCCAAAGTCACCTTATTAGCATAAAATAGGATACTTTAATCATTATTATCACAGGAAATTCAAGGGTTCTAGGAGCTGAGCGCCAGGGACCAGTGGATTAAGACTAAGTATATATGAAAAAATACATTTTGTTCATCTGAATAACTAAATATATATTTCTCACAAATCACAATATCACAAACACCAAAAGGCAACCTAAGGAATAGGAGAAGACATTTTTTGCGAAGCACATATCCGAGAAGGGGTTAATATCCAAAGTGTATAAGGAATCCATACAACTTAATAGCAAAAAAAATCCAAATAATACAATAAAAACATAGGCAAAAGACCTGGCTACACATTTTCCAAGATGTACAAATGGCAAATAGGTATACGAAAAGGTGTTCAACATCATTAATCATCATAGTAACAGAAATCAAAACCACAATAAGATATCAGCTCACATATATTAGGACAGCTTTTATCAAAAAGACCAGAGATTAGTGCTTGCTAGGGTGTGGAGAAAAGGGAACCTTTGTTCACTGGTGGAGGGAATGTAAATTGGTGCAGCAACGTGGAAAACTGTATGGAGATTCCTAAAAAATTAAAAATAGAGCTAACATATGATCCAGCAATCCCACTACTGATCCTTTATCCAAAAATAAATAAATAAATAAAATCAGTATTTCAAAGAGATATCCGCACTCCCATGTTCACTGCAGATTATTCATAATACCCAAGATATGGAAACAACCTCAGTGTTAGTGAATGGATGAGTGGATAAAGACAAAGTGGTATATTTATGTATGTATCATATATATAAATACATATATAATATAATAACATTCCATTACATATATATGTACTATATACATGTATGTCTATGTATGTATGTGTATGTGTGTATAAATGTAATGGAATAGTATTCGGCCATTAGAAAGAAGGAAATCATGTCATTTGTGACAACATATATGTGGAATCTAAAAGAAAAAAAGAAAAGTCGAACTGTTAGAAATGGAAATTTGAATGGTGGTACCAGAAACTAGGGGTGTGTGGGAAATGGTGGGATGCTGGTCAAAGGATACAAGACTTCAGTGTTCTGCAGATCTAATGTACAATATGATGACTGTAGTTAATACTCTACTGGATATTTGCAATTTGCTAAGACAGCAGATCTTAAGCATTTTATCCCCCCCCCCAAATAGTTAGCTATGTGAGGTGACGGATGTGTTAATTATCCTGACTGTGATAATCACTTCATAATGTATATCAAAAATCATCACACTGAACACTTCAATTTAAATATATACAATTTTATTCATCAATTATAATTCAATACAGCTGGGAGGAAAAGGAGAAAGAGGTATTTTACTTGATATAATACCAAGAAATTAAATTCTAACAATAAAATAAAAAGTAAACAGAGTACAAAACAATGACACACACAAAAATGTATATAAAAAAGAGAATCATCAAAGCCAAAGCTGGTGCCCTGTAAGAAATAATAAATTGACACACACCTAGCAATTCTGATCAAGAACTAAATTGAGAAAACACAGATTATCAGTACCAATTCCTACAGACATAAAAAATAATGAAAATATATTATGAACAAGTTTATGCCAATGAATTTGAAAATTTAAGCAACAGGGGCAAATTCCTTAGAAATTGGAAAAAGAAACAAAACAGATGACAAGAGGGGAAGGGAAGGAAAAATAGAATAAGATGAAAATAGAGAGGGAGGCAAACCATAAGAGATGCTGAACTCTAGGAAACAAACTGAGGGTTGCTGGTGGGGAGGGGTGGGGGGAGGGATAATTGGGTGATGGGCATTACAGAAGGTATGTGATGTAATGAGTACTGGGTGTTATATGCAACTGATGAATCCCTAAACTCTACTTCTGAAACTAATAATACAGTATCTGTTAACTAAATTGAATTTAAATAAAGAATTTTAAAAAAACCGAGAAGAGACATGGAAAAACTAAATCACTCTACGCTGATTAGATATTAAATCTGTATTTAAAAATTAGTATTTAAATCTGTATTAAATCTGTATTAAAATTAGATATTAAATCTGTATTTTAAAAATTTCTTAATTTTAATTAAGAACAATAATTAATTAATTAAGAACAATAAAGCTTTCCTCCTGAGGCAAGGGAAACAAATTTTAAAAAAGAACAATAAAGCTTTCACATACAAAAATAATAATAATCACTGTTATTTATTAATCGCCTCTGACGTATATTAGATATACTTTATTATTTAATCATAACAACAACCCTACAAGTTAGGTGTTATAATACTAATTTTATAAATAAAGAAAACTAGTGATTTGTTCACAGTTACATCGCCGGTGGCAGAAAAAGTGTTTGCATCCAGATATATGTGGTGTGGGTGTGTGGGTATGCATGCACTTGCATGATAGGAGGAGGAAGGTGGGAGATTAAAAATTGCTACTATGTTATTTGGAATTGTTTTTAAGCCAGCTATCCCTTTAGCTGGACAGTGGCAATGAATACAGATCCATTAAAAATGGTGTGTATGTTACAGGTATTACAATAGACATATTTAATAGCCAGTAAATTTAAGAGTTTTAAAGATATCCAGGATTAAACAATCTAGCTCACTGTCCTTGTTTCTAATTTTTAGGTTCATAGAGACTATGATGAAGGTATATATAACACTATCACAAGTCTGTTAGCCATAAAATGTGATAAGGTCTTTAACCATACTCATAACAGGTGTAATGGTGGTTTGCCGTTACCTACACAACAGACGGCATTTTGATGCCTCATTAGGTAATACCACCTAATAAATGATCATTTTAAAAGGTAACAGTATGTGAGACCTCTGATAATGTATGGATTTCAACATTTGTCAACAAATCACATTTTCTACTAAAAGGGCAAAAAAGCACTTTTTAAAAAAATGAATCCAACTTTTCTGCACGGGATCAGTAATGTGGACACAAAATGCATTTTGTAACTAACTTTCAGAGCTTTGCACTAATTCAAAATATTGGATAAAGAAACCACTGTGGGGACCAAATAAATGATCTAACCCCAAATCTCCTAAGTGATGTTGTATTTCCTTAGTATTCTTTCTCTTCTCTTCTTCCCGTTACTCTTCAGTTTCTTTTTGATTCTCAAATGAATCTTTGCAAATTTAACCTCACTTTTAACTAACTATTTGAATGTTATTCAAGAAATGCATGCAAATAGACCGCCAAATAGTGATAAGAGCAGGATCCTCAAATTCCTATATTGGTCCCTGACCCCAGTTCCTAAATGGAGGTAGGCCCTAGAAAGGTGATGGGAAGTCTTGTGCCTTGGGAGCTTTACTATAGCACACTCAGGCGCCCAGCAAGCGTTCTATCCGGGCACCCCAGATATTACTGGAAGAGTCCTTCCTCTGAGGTAGCTTGGTTCTTTTAGAGATGGATGTAGATTTGCCTGCTCATATTCTGGTGTGGACAGAGAAGAGAACAGAGATCTTGCTGATCATTTAATCCTTCTGTTTGCACAGTTATCCCTCTTTCTCTCCTCTGCCAATTATTCCAGAATATCTGTCTTTTGTTGAGAGGGATGTGAGGTACAGTGACTACACTGAGAAAGAGTGAGGGCTGGTGGATAAGTATTTGTTATACACACTTTTATACACCCCTATTTTCAGAGCTCACTCATCTTCCAAAATACTGTCTGGGGTCCTGGGGGCATCTCAGCTTACTTGTCTTCAGTATTTTACCTTTATTTGCATAATCATTGGCCACTTCTCCATTCACTTCTATCTTTACTCATCGTGAGCTGAAGTTACAGAGAGCTCCTAGTTTCCTCAAATATGGGGCCTACCTTTTTGTTTCTGGTACTAATTATTGATTTGGGTGATGTTTTTAGAGAAAAATGGACCAGGAAGGTCTTTCATCCACCATGTGAAAGCTAAAAATCTATATGTTTTACTTTAAAATAAAGGAATTGGCTGTTTCTATTAAAGCCCAAATACTAAAAATTCTTTTTAGCAAATGACTAAATATAGTTTGGTTCTCTATATATGTATCAAGATTATTTTTTGTTGTTGTAAAATATATGTAACATAAAATTTACCATTTTAATCCTTTTTAGTATACAGTTCAATAGCATTAAATACATTCACGTTTGTTGTGTAATGATAACCACCATTCATCTCCAGAACTTTCTCATTTTACCAAACTGAAACTCTGTACCCATTAAATAATAACTCTATTCCCCACTCTCCCCAGCTTCTGACAACCACCATTCTACTTTCTGTCTCTGTAAATTTGACTCTCTAGATATTTCATATAAGTGGAATCAGGAAGATTAAATGTTAATGGTAGATTTAAAATCTGATAGCAAGTCTTGTTCTAGATGTCTCATTCTTAAAGAGAGAAAGGATTAGAAAGAAAAGGTTTAAGACAACAGTTTTCACCTCAAGAAATCAAAGTACTTGCTTTATTCAGCACTGATTCTTTATAAAATATTGCTTGCTATTATATAGACAGACAAAACCAAGAGCAAAAATATCAGCCTTGACCAACATTTGGTGTGTTTTCTTTTAAATAATCTCTTTATCTGTTATTTTGTTTCAATATATACAAACGTTATCAGTGGCATATCCAGACTAGTCATTTCAAAACTTTAGTTCTGAGGGATGCTTGGGTGTGTCAGTCAGTTACGGGTCTGCCTTCAGCTCAGGTCATGATCCCGGGGTCCTGGGTTGAGCCGAGCCCTGAGCTGCTTTTCCCTCTCCCTATGCCCCCTCTTGTGCTTGTGCTCTTGCTCTGTCTCTCTCAAATGAATAAATAAAAAATATTCAAACAAAAACAAAAACTTTAGTTCTGATTTCAAATTTATAATAGCCCCAATGTTAAAAAAAATCGAGTGGTTCCTAACTATACCTAAACAAAAGATAAAGTAATATTCTAAAATTAAACTGTATTTATAAAAATCATTTTTAGAAGATTTTTTGAAAGAGACAAAACAACTGGAAAAATCACATTGCCACATTACCTCTTTGTATTATTGTGAAGTGAACGGAGGTGTTCATTAAAGTAGGATTTAGAAAACAGTCTGTCAGGAATGTGTGCACACAGAATGTGCTCTAATGATAATTTAATGCCTAATGCAATTGACAATGCTGAAAATTGATTTATTAGAAAGCAAACTTTCATTGGGCCCACTTAATTTATATTTATGTGATAACAACTTTCTCCTTCCCATGTTAAAAGTAATGGTAAAATAATCCAGGCAGCACAAGCGATTTCTCCTTGACCACATTACAAATAAGTTCTATTTAGTATAAAAGATCTGCTCTTTGAGATAATGTCTATTAATTATGAAGGGCATACAGGATCAGGTTAAAAGGTGGCCTTTGGCATCAGGCTGCCTGCATGCAAATCCAAGTTCCACTAATGACTAGTTGTTTGACCTTGAACAAGTTACTTAGCCTATCCAAACCCTAGTTTCCTCCACCACAAAATGGAGATAAAATAGGGCTTCGTGAGGATTAAATGAGACACAGAAAACCTTGGCAAAATGTTTGGCATATATTAAGGGCTCAATAAATAATACGTATTATTAAAGATACATTTTAAAAGAGAGTTCAGTGAATATGGAGAAAGCAGTTTAAAAACTGAGAAGTATGTGATACTATAAATTTGATTTAAAAAAATTATTTTGGGGACACCTGGGTGGCTCAGTTGGTTGAGCGTTTGCCTTCGGCTCAGGTCATGAGCCCAGGGTCCTGGGTGAAAGCCCCGCATGGGGCTCCCTGCTCAGCGGGGAGTCTGCTTGTCCCTCTGCCTGCTGCTCCCCGTTTGTGCTTCTCTCTCTCTCTCTCTTCTGACAAATAAATCAATAAATAAAATATTTTAACAAATTAAAAATTAAAAAAAAATTTGTTTTTTCATCTTCGTTTTGACCCCTACCCACTGACTCCCTTTACACAATGAATTGTAAATACTCCCCCCCACCCCACCCCCCAGTCTCAGGCTTTGTCTGCATTGTCTCTGGGGTATTTTTCAAAGACACAAGTCTTAAAATGTTAAATTCCCTGCTTAAAAACCTTCAGGAGCTACCCATTCCTTATAGAATCGATGGCCACCTTCTTTTTGTGTTAAATTAAAACTTCTACTATTTGGATACAATTTATCATTCAGCCTTTCCCTTAATACCTAATTTTTCATAGCCTAGCATGGCAGCCACATAACAGCGCATCATGCCTTGCTCCAAATCTGCCTGGGCTGTTTCTCCCGCCTGGGAAGTGCTGCACCTTCTTCTCCCTTCTCTGCAAGCAAATGTCCCACTCCTCCTTCAAGGTCTAACACAAGTAGCAGTAAGGCCACTAAGTTCAAGGCAAACTTAGAAGTTCTGTCTCCTTGGCTTCATTCAGTCTGTGAACATCTTGGGTTAATTTTGATGATGATGATGATGCACTTGGGTGTGATGTATTCACAATGTATGGCAGGACACACTGGAAATTAAAGGGGCATCAGAGGTCCTTAGTCACTGCTTAGTCACTGATTTTGGCTGTGTTACCTTCAAAAACAACTTAATCTCATTAAGGCTCAACACCTCCTTCTATAAAATGGGACAATACATGCACCTACCTTCCTCCCAGAGTTATGTTAGGATGAATGAGAAAGCATACTGGTTTATCGGCACTCCCATGTTCTCTATCACTTTCAGATCTTTGCACATGCTTCTCTGGCAAAATTATCCTTCTTCCCTTTTCCTCTCTTTTTTGGAATTAACTCAGGGGTCAACCTCTAATTTCACTGCTTTGCAGTCTGAATGAGGTGTCCTAGGCCAAGCAAATCTCTAGATTCGGGTGCTAATTCCAACCAGGGTGCTGGTGAACACTCAAGTGTGAGCCTTTCATTTGGCTAAGGGGACGGGATCATGGCTTCCCATTCACGTGTTCCCAGTGTCTAGCCAGGAAGAGACATGTGGGCCTCCATAATACACGAGTTCCCTGAAAACAGGGAATGGGGTTTATTCACCTTTGTATTCACAGTACCTAGCACGATATCTGCCTCACAGGGTGTTTGCTTAACAACAGAATAAATCTTTGGTCAACAGTGGTAGATAAGCCTTTTACAGATTTTCTTCCTGTGCCCTTTTGTGGCATTTGCCTCATGGCTGGAATTTCAAAAATTGAGTCTTGTCTGTTTTCTTTTCCATAAGCCTCTATCCCTGAAAGCTACTCTTTACACCTTCTTTGCCACAACAGAGTTCCAATGTCCTTACAATAAACATTTTCTCCCAAAGAAAAAGAACAGGATAAGAAATACACTGGGATAAGTCGCAGGCAAGCACTGAGCAGACCCGAGGATCACTGTTAAGGAGAGGACGGTTCTTTTCCTAAATATTCAGAAAAAAAAAACAGCCTTAATCTGGAGAAAATATTAGGTAATGTACTGTTCAACCCAGAGAGAGCATTTGAATTCTCCTAGGGACCTTTTGGAAGCTTAGTTCAAAAGAATGCCTTTTTCAGGAAGAGTTTCCCCACATCTGGCAGGAGAACAGGAGAGTGCTTGGGCGTCCTGTAGGATCTGCACAATTCAGGCTACTGGCCAGCGCATGAATGATGGCTGTGCCTCTGAAGGGGACAGTAGCATTCTGCCCAGTGCTCTGAAGACGTGTTTGGAGTCACTGAGTGTTTTGCATGTGTTAGCTCATTCCCTTCTACGCTAATCACATGAAGCCTTTATCTACTCACCTATCAGATGATGGAACTCAAGCACAGAGAGAGTGCTGGCCCAGCTACGTGAGTGGGAGAACGAGCCCAGAGAGAACTCAGGCCTTCTGGCTCCAGAGCAAGGGATCTGAAAACGATAGGCTCATCACGTTCCAGGCACAAGGTAAGAGGCTCTGCACACACGTCATGTCATTTAATATTTAAAATAGACTCATAAGATAGGCACTATAATTTCCTCAGCTGAGAAAGCTGAGGTTTCTAAGAAGTTAAATAACATGTTCAGGGCTTTAAGTTGGGACTTAGATTTGTCTTTTATAAGAGCCAAACATCATTTGGGGAAAAGGAGGACCTCAAGAACTAAACAGCATCTCAAAAGGAGAATTATTTTTTAACTTGTTTAAGCAATTGTTAGACAAATACAACAGGATGGATACAATTACCACCCCGATTGCAGTTTTGTTTTTGTGGACATGACATTGAAATCATTAGAAATTAATCATTATTTTCATTCTAGGAACTAAAACTTACAAATGTTTCAAGTATTTACATACCTGACTGCAGGCGTGTATATAGATGTAATATTCAACAGTAACTTTGGGGGAAAAAATGCATTTTTATTTTACTATGTTGATTCTTTTTTCAAAATTAAGACTACTTTTTCCTTCCTTACCCAAGAAAAATTTCTATAGGTACATTATATTTACAGTTAAAGTTTGTCTTTAGGACACATAGCTCCTGTAGAAGGGATAGGAAAGCAACTTAGACACTATTTAACCTGACCTTTTGCGTTGTGGCGCCTGGGTGGCACAGCGGTTAAGCGTCTGCCTTCGGCTCAGGGCGTGATCCCGGCGTTATGGGATCGAGCCCCACATCAGGCTCCTCTGCTAGGAGCCTGCTTCTTCCTCTCCCACTCCCCCTGCTTGTGTTCCCTGTCTCACTGACTGTCTCTGTCTCTGTCAAATAAATAAATAAAATCTTTAAAAAAAAAACAAAAACCTGACCTCTTGTGTCCATCTGTGATCTCGGAAGAAAGACAGCTTGTTCATTCCAGGCATGGAGTGAACTTTAAAGAAATACTTGCAAACAACACAGTACTGGGATTTTCAGAGGAGCTACTCTAGTATGTTCCCTGTGTTGTTAAAGAGAGTGATTTGTTTGATATTTTTGCAAAATAGTTGAGTCTTAAGGATAACAACCGGCAGGTATTGCTTTGTGGAAAGCTGAAAGCAAATGAGCTGGAAGAGATAATGCCAAAATGCTTTATACTTCCAGGGCAAATTGTTATTCCATATGGGTAGAGAATATGAAAATTTCCCCATCCAAGTCCATGAAATTTAAGCTGAACTTCATTCAGCTGAAAATTCTTTTTTTTTTCTTCTAATTTTCAAAAATTTTTATTTATTTGTTTTTTTAAAGATTTTATTTATTCATTTGAGAGAGAGCAGGAGTGCGGGGGGGGGTGCAGAGGGAGAAGCAGGCTCCTTGCTGAGCAGGAACCCCCCCTACCAAGGCGGGCTCCATCCCAGGACCCCAGGATCATGACCTGAGTGAAGGCAGTTGCTTAACTGATTGAGCCACCCAGGAGCCCCTCAGCTGACAATTTCGTAAGATTCCCCCAAGACCTAAGTTATTCTCTGGTTGACTCACAGACTTCTCTACTGATGGTTAATCTTTTTCTTAAGAGTTATCTTACAGTAACTCTAAATTATAATTGACTTAAGATGCAGTCATTTAAAATAACAATAAAATAAAACAACAAGTTATTTTAAAAGTAACAATTGTGCAAATAGGTAGTAGCTTAGGCAAGACTGTTTTAACACCTTTGTAGGCCCCCCCACAAATCACATCCAAGGAATTAAAATGGACTTACTTCTCACATTCTACAATATGTTTGCTATAAAAATCTGGAAAGGATCTTTATAATTTTGATTTTAAAATTACTTGGTTAAAATAATAATAATAATAATAATAATAATAATAATAATAGGTTAATATTAAATTCATTTAACTAACGATTGACCCTAAATTCTCTGCAATCATCCAGCATGCTTGAGAATACATGCAAGATGACAAAAATTTAACCCACAAGATTTCCTCAAATGTAATAAAATTTTTTATGGGTAACTTGTTTGACAATTATTGAAGTTGATGGATTATACTTTCAATATTTCATTAAACGCTAATGTTAATTTTGCCATTTCCTTTTTGCATTTTGGAGGTAATCCCTTCATTTTTCAATTCTCACGTATTTTCTTGGCCCATAAAAAAAAGCTGAAATTCTCTAAACACTGAGGAACTTAACATGTGCCATGGACAACAGGGCCCAGGAAGATGGGATCTGGGAGGAAAGGGAATTGTTGTAAGAAGTGATTCATGCAAGGTGGCATGTTGAATATTTCTAGGTGGCGTACTATTTCCTGCTAGTGAGGCGAAGTAAGGCATCGAGCATTTCCCAGAGGGACTTACTTATGATTTAGCTCATACTAGATATCGCAGGTGATGAAAAAGCACCAGACACAGTTGCTACCATTAAGAACCTACTAGTTTAGTTGGGAAGAAAAATATTGCTTTCCTTAAGGTTTTCTCCATAATAACTGAACGCATGAGACGGCAAGATAATAAATCCACTGTTTGGGTACTTGAATGACCAAACTAAAACAATAATACGGCTGCCTGGTTGTAGCAAAATAATGTGTTAAATCACCCTTTAAAATACTGGTTAGTGACCTGTGAACCAAGATAGTTGCTGGGGCCCAGCAGTGTCCCCATAACCAAGGAGGAAGTATTACAGTCCTTAGGAGGGCCAATTTTATTTTCACCCAGTCCCAGGAATATAGTTTTGAACTGGGGATGCATTTCTTTTCTTTCTTTCTTTTTTCTTTTCTTTTTTTTTTTTTTTTTAAGATTTTCTTATTTATTTGACACAGAGAGAGTATAAGCAGGGGGAGCAGCAGGGGGAGGGAGAAGCAGGCACTCGCTGAGTGGAGGGCCCAATGTGGAGTTCGATCCCTGGGTCCCAGGATCATGACCTGAGCGAAAGGCAGACTCTTAACTAAGTGAGCCACCCAGGCATCCCTGGGGTTGCATTTCTACTCAATTAGAGAAAATAGAAACATGAAGAGCAGATTTTAGCACAACGTAAAACAGGTGTATCTAAGTCTAAACCTCTGACTCCCGTTCTGCTTGAGTACTCAGTGGGAATGGTCAGTATTTTTTCTCCGAGATAGACTTTGTTTTCTAAGGATAACTGGGATGAAATCTTTTGAAATAGCACAAGATATTCAACAGAGGCTTCAATTACCAAATCCTTTTTCTCCATTGCTGTTGTCTTAAAGGGTCCTAGAATGGAAATAATATGGCTTCAGGAACGCTGAGGAGTTCTTGCCCTTTTGTAACTGGGTCAGTGCATGTGCACAGAGGCCACCAGGTCAAATTTTAGTGCTTGAGCGACTCTCCTGCCTCAGTGGGAGTCACACACCACTGGGCACACACTGGGTCACCGTGCGTTCTGCCGGAGGATGGTGAGTCACCATTTTCTAAGCTCTGCAACGGTGTGGAAAAGTTACCGCCCCACTCGCCCATCTCAGGGAAATGAACCTGTGAGCCACCTGCCTCCAACTCCTCAGAGATCATTTCTGAGAACGTTGGTCTCCAACCACATTTTGACACGACTGGAAGCAGAAGAAACAGCTGTAGAGGATTTCAATTCACCCCGAGGAACCCCAGCAGTCTTAAGATGCTGTAAAACTAACTGTAGAAACTTAATGCTGTTCTTTGATTCCTAGCACGAGGAGAGACCCAAGTAGAAGCGGTTTTTGAGGGGCAGCTAGTGCCACTGAGAATCATTTAAAGGAATAAAGAGGAGAACCCCTTGGTGTGAGGGGTCATTTGAGCAAGGCTACTACATGTGTGTGTGGGCTGTACACTGCAAGCCCAGAGGCTACCACTGACACAAGCCACAGGGTGAACCGTACCTTTGGAATCATGCAAAATGGTGATCTGACGTTTGTTTCTCACATGATGAGACAACACAATGATATTTTTCATCTTTAAATAAATCCCAAAAGCCTAAGTTGGAGCACAGAGGCTAATGCTCTGAGCTCTACAGAGAAAGCAGTATTAGCTGAGTAGTGGTTAGGAACATCTCACACTAAGAGTGGCACTGTGTAAATCTCCAACTTGGTCCCCTACCCCAGTCACGTTAATTAACCTTTCTATGCCTCAGTCTTTTCAGTTGTAAAATGGGTGTAACTAGGGTGTTTGGGAGAATTATATTAGATGTTGCAAGTAAATTACTTACAACAGTGCTCAGTGCACAGGCAAGGACTCAATAAATGTTAACCTTTACTATTAAGGAAGATGGCGTCTCCCTTTTGTTCCATTATTAGGATTGTGGAATGAATAAAAATGATCACTGCAGTATTATTATGATGCTTATGTTTCAAGTGTGTTTATGGCTCCAGAGGAAACACTGCCTGTGTCTTTTAAGGATAAAAACTAGGAACAGCTCAATAGGACACTTTTGGAGAAAATGAAAAACAGCATTTTGTGACTGTCATTAAGAGTGTTAAAAAGTGGGGCACCTGGGTGGCTCAGTCTTTAAGCGTCTGCCTTTGGCTCAAGTCATGATCCCAGGGTCCTGGGATTGAGTTCCATTTTGGGCTCCTTGCTCAGCAGGAAGCCTGCTTCTCCCTCTCCCACTCCTCACTCCCCCTGCTTGTGTTCCCTCTCGCTGTGCCTCTCTCTGTCAAATAAATAAAATAAAATCTAAAAAAAAAAATGTTAAAAAGTTTGTTGTAGGACTTTTTGTCCACTGGATACTTTCAAATGTAGTTACCGCTAAAGGCTAATAGAAATCCAGAAATATTCAGATGTTGATAGAAAATGATAGGCATTCCAAAAAATGAATATGAGCAGAAACTATAAAAATAACATTACACTTTCCCTGCCTTTTTTTTTTTTCCCCCTCTCAGAAGGCACTGAAACTAAGGCCAAGGATCACTGAGCAATCTGAAGTTTTACATATGAGGATAATCCCCCAGGAACGAGAGCCCAATGTGACCACTTTGTCTCATTTCTAAAGAGAAATTTTAAATTATATGAGACATCTTCCCATTCCAAATATTGGTGCTAACTCAAACCCTAAAAAAGTCTGTCTGGCCAATAGTGTGAAGCCAAACAAAATAAATTTGGGGCACAGGTGGTGGTGGGATTACCAGATTTTCTTTGCATTACTGTTTAGGACTACTCACTGATTTATTGTTTTATTAATCTCTGAGAAATTCCTTTATGTGAAGTAGCTAATCCATCAGCAGGCTATCAGGTATTTATATTTTAATAGTAAATATAGTAAATAACAATAATTTAACCAGTAAAATTTCCAATGGTAAACATTCCAGGCCTCTAATGAGGAAATGTTTGAATTGGAGAATTGTGACAAAATGTCAAATGCCTATTCCATCCATGCATAAAACCAACCAATTCTAGTGACTTAATTAAAAAAAAAAATCTGTACTGTTACTCTTTAGCTAATCATTAGTCAAAATCTGAGTGACTAGTTGAATGAGAATTTGGTTACATAAACCAGAGACGGTGGAAGAAAATTAGCTCTTATTCCATGCTACTATCTACTTGGTTCTTTATTGATATTTTCTCTTCTCATATTCAAAACAACCCTCTAAAGAGTTATAATTATTCTGTATTTTGTAGCTGTAAGTTGATGTCTGGAGAGGCCTAACTCCTTTGGACCCTGCTATTCCTTTATACAATTAATGCTGATGTTGCCAAATACGAATTCAGAAACTGGTTCAGTGAGCAGTCAGTAAGTGCGTGTGCATGCACACATGCACACAGACCAGCATTTAAGAAAAGGTTACATTCACTAGGTAAGACAGGGTCAGCTGCCATAACTCAAAGGGAAGAATTCTGTGTTGATAAACAGAAGATTTTTCACCTAATTGAAGTCATCATGTGTCATCCTTGGGCACTGTATGCAGAGCATTCATTAACTGGGAACTCACACTTCCTTATATCCATCACAGAGATCAACACAGGGCTGAAAGTGAAATTAAGTGTAAGTAGGTGACTTAAGCTTTCAGATCTTTCTAAAGGAGAGATGGGTGGCTGGCGAGTTGCCCTGGGAGGGGTCAATAGAGATTAGGGGATTAAGGGACCAGCAGGGTCTGTTTTGATTTTAAAGGAAGTAAAGGGTAGAGAGTCGAAAGTGAAACTAAGTGTACACCTCCATGACAGCTTCAGACGTAACAATTTATAACAAAATCTACCAACTGTGACATTGGCTAAGGCTCCCACAAGTGTAAAATGTGTCCCTCCTTGCAATAGCAACTGTAGTTATGACATTATCAACTTAATCCAACTTCACATAAATCCCAAATGATCAAGAGGCTCTATTTAGAAGGTAGCACACACTTATGAAGACGGATCAGTGGGTATTTGGGGGTCACTGTCGTAAATACAAAAAAATCAAAGAAGGAGTACTGCTTCAAGGAGTTTATAATAAAAATAGAGAAGGATAGTAAGAGACTTACGCCCATGAAAAACACGGCATTACTGTGTCTTATTCACTTTATAGGTCTTATCATATCTGCAATGTTTTTGTTCTTCATGGTAGGTCTCACCTTCTAGGGCAGAAGTTCTATGACCACAGGCATTGCCTGTGTTGTGTCTTCCTATGTCTCTAGTAACTACAGCAGTGCCTGGCACATGGGAATCCCTCAGCAAATACGGGGCAAGTGAACGAATGAATGAATCACACAGATCATGAATATTATGACGAGAAAGTAGAGAAGGAAAATGCCTTGTGAAGTAGACAGTCAGAAGATTTCAAGGAAAGAGGATCCTCTTAGGCACGGGGCTTACAAACTGGTGGAAGAGAAAGCCATTCCCTCGTGAAGAATGGCACAGACCAAAAGCACAGGCAAGGCAGGAGAGGTGCCTGCAGCAATGTCAGATGTCACCTCATCAGTAAATCTTGATGAAGAGACTGGGGTTATATCAAGAACTTTTTAACAAAACTGGAATGGGCTCTTTAGGGTTGGTGGGAGGGACAATTTCTGAGAGGAGAGGTGCTGGGAGATCTGGGTAGAAGACCACGCAGTGAAACTGTGGTAGAAGGTAGTCAGGCCCTGAGGAGTGGGTGGCACTTTTCAAGTTGCCTCTAACCTTGGCATTCCAGGCCTCTTTTTTGCCTTATTGCTGAAATGATTTAGGAGAACTTCTTAAAAATCTTTGAATGAGTCATAAATAGAGCCTTGCATTTTTCTTCCTAAATCAGGAGAAAGCTGAATTAACCACAGTGTTATCTTATATCTGGTGAAACCACATTTCAGCCAGTAGAGATACAGTTGTTTTACCACTTAGCTCTAGAAGTGGTAATTGAGAGTGACATTTAAGAAACATTTCCTACAGATTTCACAAGATGATTAATCATTTTGTTTTGAAGGTATGCAATATGATAAAGTATTTTTAAGGTCCCTTATAATTAAACAGCTTACAGAAAAATACATTTAAATCTCACCCTATGGAAATTCTTATTTCAAATGGTGGTCTACAGAGAACTTCAAATAAACCCATGACTGTACATCTGATTTTGGGATAAATAAAACAAATTGCTCTATATTAAGGTCATCTTTGGTGTTATAGATTCAAATGCCAAAATAACAATATTAAAACAGTAATAGTTCTTTATAAATTTTTCAAACACAGACTGAAGAGAGGCCTTGATTCATAATACTCATACACACATGCAGATAACATTGACTCAATGTCAATGACCCTTAAAACCGGTTACCTCTCAAAACCGGTTACTCCAAATACCTGCAACTCCCTGCCTGAGGGTTCTTGGTTTGTTTTCTTTCTTTCTTTCTTTCTTTCTTTCTTTCTTTCTTTCTTTCTTTCTTTCTTTCTTTCTCTTTCTTTCTTTCTCTTTCTTTCTTTCTTTCTTTCTTTCTTTCTTTTCCTTCCTTCCTTCCTTCCTTCCTTCCTTTCTTTCTTTCTTTCTTTCTTTCTTTCTTTCTTTCTCTTTCTTTCTTTCTTTCTTTCTTTCTTTCTTTCTTTCTTTCTTTTCCCTTCCTTCCTTCCTTCCTTCCTTCCTTCCTTCCTTCCTTCCTTCTTTTTATTTAAATACCCATGAATCTCTGCTTAAGAGCTATTTTCTGGCCATAGTTAAATGCTTAGCCCACAGATAAATAAACCAGAAGCCGTGGGTTGTTAATGATCCCCATAACAGGTGATGGATGGGGGAGTTGGCAGATAAGTACTCCAGCTTCCTCACCCCTTGGATGGGATAACTCCAAGGAGTTCTGCACACACTGCCTTGCAGAGACTGGCAGACAGGCTGGGCATTGCTTTCCCACTGTGGTAGCCAGCCTGATGATGCACGATTTGTGTTCTTCCATTCCATGCTTCACTTCCCTACACTCCTTTCCTTTTTTTTTTTAGATTTAAAATATTTATTTATTTATTTATTTATTTATTTGACAGAGAGCGAGCTAGTGAACACAAGCAGGGGGAGAGTCAGGCAGGGGGAGAGGGAGAAGCAGACTCCCCATTGAGCAGGGAGCCCAATGCAGCACTCAATCCCAGGACCCAAGGATCATGACCTGAGCTGAAAACAGATGCTTAACTGACTGAGCCACCCAGGCGCCCCTCCTGTACTTCTTTTATATGAACTGTCTAAATAAACTCTTGTACTCCTTGTCTTTGGGTGTATTTCTGGGGGAACTTGGACCAGAACATGTTCTTCCACTATTTTGTGACACCAAAGAAGAGTTTTAATTGAGACTTGGGAACTATAAATGAAAGTTGATTAATGTGAGATTGTTATATTTGTTCTTTGTCAACTACTGAAATTGCAATTGTTTTAATTTAACAAATTGTCAAGTTTTCTCAAGTATCTCCTTTGTTCTCTCTATCCCCTCTCTGTCATTTGGGATTTTAAGTCTCTGGCACACACATATGAACTAGGACGACACGGGGGAAGGTTAATGAGAAACAGTGAAATAAAAAAAAAAAATTACAGCCTCACAGTGTTTACAACATGAATCAAAAACATGCTTTACTATTTTTGCATGTGCGCTAGGGGGTCATAGGGATAGATCATATATTCGCAAGTGAATGTGTTATTTCCAAAAGAAATAAAAATATCAATTTATTTGCCTGAGTTAAATCAGTATATTTTCTTACATGTGAAACCACTACACACAAATGGAAACAGGCACGCACGCACACACACACACACACACCCCCCTCTATGTGCATGTGTACTTGCTTGACATATAGATTCCTTAATAAAATGAACACACTAAAGATACTGTCAATCAAATCAACAATAAGTCTTAAATTCAGAGTCATTGCCTGAATCATGTACCTTTTCTAGTAAGGTCTAACCGTCTAAAATTAAAAATTAAACAAACAAACGAACACCAAACCTGGAGCTGGAACTACGATAGACTCATATTATGTTGGTCATTAGTGAACACTATTTAAAAGCCAGCTATATCAAATGGCTTCTGAATCTCCAATTATTTATAGGAAGTATGGTAACTTGGGGAGAGGAAAAGGACAGATTTTCTTCAGATGTCTGAGGCCAGTAAAGGAACTTTTTGACTCTTTTCCTCCCTAAATCCTTAGAAAGGAAAAAGCCCATCTGAAATGTTAAGTGGGGGGAGGTGAGCAAATAGGCATTTTGGTGTGATTTGGATCTCCATTTTGCTAAGTAGAAATAGAAAGGAGGTTTTTGTTTTTGTTTTTTATTATGTTCAGTTAGCCACTGTATAGTACATCATTAGTTTCTTGTGTGCTGTCCAGTGGATATTTTTTCCTGATTTGTCAAAGATTAGTTGACCATAGAGTTGAAGCTCCATTTCTGGAGACATTATTCTGTCTCCACTGGTCTATGTGTGTTTTTGTGCCAACACCATGCTGTCTTGGTGATCACAGCTTTGTAACTGAAATAAAAAGACAACCTATTGAATAGGAAAAAATATTTACAAACCACATTTGTGAAATGGGTGAATATCCAAAATATATAAGGAACTTAGACAACTCAGTAGAAAAAAACCCAAATAATCTGGTTAAAAACTTGCCAGAGAGTCTGAATAGACGTTTTCGCAAAGAAGACATACAAATAGCCAATAGGTACATGAAAGGGTGTTCAACATCAGTAACCATCAGGAAAAGCAAATCAAAACCACATCGAGCTATCACCTTACACCTGTTAGAATGGTTTTTATCACAAGGTCAAGAGATAAGCATTGGCCATAGTCAGACCATGGTGCATGTTGTTCTGTATACATGAAATCTGCTGAGAGAGGAGATCTTAAGTGATCTCATCACACACAATAAAACGGGGGGAGACTCTAAGGTGATGGATGTGCTCATTAACTCGACTGTGGTAATCTTTCTGGTATGTACATGTATATAAAGCTAATTCACTGTACACCTTAAATAGACACAACTTTTGTTCGTCATTTATACCTCAGTATAGATGATCATGTTCTAGAACAGTGATGGAAAGTGTATCTTGGGTTAGAAATGGGGAAGGAGGAAATGTATAAAGATTAGGTATCTCAGCAGGTAAAAAACATCATAAAGCTCAGAGTAAATTTCCATCTTGCTGCTGATTTGCATATAAACTATACTCAGGTAGAGGGAGGAGTGGGGAAATCACATGGCTTACATGGAAGAGGAAAAGGCTATATCCAGTAAATTTTTCAAAACTCCTTATTAACTTATTCACAGACACAGCTTTGCATCAGGAACTTTAGAATGTGGTGTCAGTTTCAGTTGTGCATGGAGGAAGCAGTCTTCACCAAACTTAACTGATGATGGCTGTGAAAGCTGGCACAGCGACTGGACTGAGGAGAACAGATGCCAAGATAACCACTGGCCACCTGTCTCTCTTGGCACTATGAAAATATCTGCTACCTTATACATGGGCAGAGGTAGAGAAATGAGAAAGCATGTCCTTAGCTGCTGAAGTCCAAAACCTGATGCCAAGTTCAAGTGCTGTCTCACCGGAGTATTTCCAAGTCTATTTAGGGATTGAGACTATGGTCACTCAAGAAACACTGGTAATGGCCTCAGGGCTACAGGACAGGCAGGTATCATCCCCTCAGGTGTCAAGCCATGTTGATAATTTGAGACCTCGCAGCTGGTAATACTCCCTCTTCACATACCAGCTGCCTCTACTAGGCTAGTGCATATCTCAGCCAAAGGAGATGTTTCTGGTGCTAGTCTAGACGGTGAGAGCACCCACTGGCCTGGTGGACAGCAACTGGCAAGAAGGGAAACCCCCAGCCAAGGAGGATTTCGAGAAGGCCCTATTCTGGCTGTTCAGAAGTAGCTACATTCATACCACTCACTGGGCGAGGCACACAGAGCCACTGTACGTGCATTCTCTGCCTTCTTCAGTCAATGGGAGGGAGGCCAGTTAATGATTTTTTTCAACTCCTTACCAAAATCAGTTAACACACTGCTACACTTAGATAGTAGCACCGACTCAGGGGGCCACCAGACTTCCCCAACAGCCTTTTCATTAAGGAGATACATTTTAGGTCCATCGTACCCTACATCTCTGCACCCCAAATTACAGACCTGTTGGTCTAACAAAGGGTCACAGCCCCTTCAGCCAACAGAGTCAACTGAAGTCTGACTTAACCTGTTTTTTACCATCATCACCAACCGAAGACTGGCTCAGGCACAGGCAGAGAATTAGCAAGAAGACACGATGTGAGGACATGGGGATATGGGTAGAGAAGGGCAGGGGATGTATTGCTCACAGGAAATGAAAAGCTCTAAAGCCCAAAGCATTTCCTTTCATTTTTTCCATGTAGTTCCCTTGAGGTTATGCAGCTGTATATTCTCAGAGCTAAGAGTGGACTGGCTTATTATAACTATTCGTTCTACCTTCTGATATTTTCAGGCCCTCTGTTATGATGATTGACTCACCACTCAGTTATTCCTCAAATCAAAGCAGATGTGTGTCTAAGGTGTCCGATCCTAGTGTCTTGGAAAGCAGCAAGATTAAAGAACATATGGAATTTTGGTTGTCACTGACCTTATTTCTTCCTTTAAAGACCGTTCTCCTGTTTATGTAAACTAAGCCTGGAATAATAGAATTTTGACAAATGAGAAAGGGAGGCATTTCTAAGTTAACTAATGACCTATACCTTGAGAAGGAATACATAATAAACATTTCAGTATAAGTAAGTCGCAGTTTCTTCTGGTTTGGGATATACTGAAGACATTTCAAAAAATGTCACATGGTTTACTAACCAATCTAGTGCATTGTCCCAGATTGGTCTTTTCTGTCAGATCAGAGGAAATTTTAGACTAAAAATAATACTAATAATAACAATATAGCATTAGCCATTACCGGCTCTTTATATTATCCACATTTTCAGATGAGAAAATTGAGGTACAGTACAGTTGAATAACTTGTTTACATCACATAACTAGAGACACGTACTTATAAATTGGCAAGGATATGAGATTGAATTTTATGACATGCAGCCATGAATTATTTAAAAATCACAAAATTCCCTGAATTCCCCTCTGTTTTTGAAAGAAACATCTGTCTGTTCCCTGAGGGGCAGCGACTTATAGAATATACACAGTAGAGTTAAACTGAAATTGTTTAACTGAAACGTACCAAAGAAGTCATTAAAATACAAAAAAGATTCTGAAAGAGGGGAATTCACTTGTAGTCAATGAGGCAGAGCCAAAAAGTACATTTGCAGATTGATTATAATTCATGGAAAAAGAAAATATATAAAGGAATGTTTTAAAAAATATTAACTAGGGGCACCTGGATGGCTCAGTAGGTAAGGTGTCCGCTTTTGATTCAGGTCATGATCCCAGGGTCCTGGGATACAGCCCTCCCTCTCTAGCTCATGCTCTCTTTCTGTCTCTCTCAAATAAATAAATAAAATCTTTAAAAAGATAAAATAAAAAATGTTAACTATTATTGTGTACTTGTGTTAGAATAATAGGTAAGATTTTTTTAACTCCTTGTTCTACAATTTCTGGATGTGTGTGTGTTTGTAATTAACAACAGTGTGTTTAAGAAATAAACTATGTAAGTCTAGCCTCTTTCTGCACAAGATGGCTGTAGATGTTATAATATTTTATACATATAGATTAATTTTTAAGATCTTTTATCACCAGTCATGAAGTTGGGAAATTCTTCTTTTATTTTAATTAGATGGAAGAACATAGTCTTTATATTCATTTTGGGCAGTCGTTAATTAAGACAACACAGAGGAAAAAGAGAACAGGGTATTAACTACGAAGGGTATTTTCTTTTAAAAAAAACCGAAAAACATGGGGGCGCCCGGGTGGCACAGCGGTTAAGCGTCTGCCTTCGGCTGGGCATGATCCCGGCGTTATGGGATGAAGCCCCACATCTGGCTCCTCTGCTATGAGCCTGCTTCTTCCTCTCCCACTCCCCCTGCTTGTGTTCCCTCTCTCGCTGGCTGTCTCTATCTCTGTCGAATAAATAAATAAAATCTTTAAAAAAAATAAAAATAAAATAAAATAAACGAAAAACAAAAAACAAAGTCTCTGCTTTCAAAGTGCTTAGAATCTATTGAAAGACAAATTAAACTCAGTAGTGTTCAGTATCCTAATGCTAATTACAAATATGGGAGAATATATATATATATATATATATATTTTTTTTTTTTTTTTCCAA
>NC_048220.1:39043367-39204822 GCF_002007445.2 Ailuropoda melanoleuca
CTCCCCCTGCTTGTGTTCCCTCTCTCGCTGGCTGTCTCTATCTCTGTCGAATAAATAAATAAAATCTTTAAAAAAAATAAAAATAAAATAAAATAAACGAAAAACAAAAAACAAAGTCTCTGCTTTCAAAGTGCTTAGAATCTATTGAAAGACAAATTAAACTCAGTAGTGTTTTTTTTCCAGAAGCCCTTCCTCCCCATTTAAAAAAAGTACCATTTTGCCAAGGGAAAATAAATGAAACAAAATGGTTTGGAATTGACTCAAACTGTGAATATTTGAATTCTAATTTGGCTCTAAACTCAGGGAAAAAAGTCTACCCTCCTGGTATAATACTTTTAAAGCAAATGGAATCTATCATGCGTGAAAAACTAATCTCTGACCTTTAATGGTAATTTTTACCAATTGAAAAGAGTTTCGAACACTCAGTTGTGGAAAGGAAACAGACATTTGCTGCGCTCAGCTGAGAGTAATTTTCCATTGATGGAGAGAAGTCATGGAAATGACACAGCGATGGCTAGTCTTAGGCTGGTCCTATATAAACTTCAGCCATGATACTGTGTTTTTTCTTTTGCATGTGTCAAAAGATGCTACTAATATTTTTGAGGTGACCTATACCTACGGTTTGTGTACAGTTTTGTCTCAGATTTTACTGACTATATAGTTGATACACTTGCAATACTTAACACAAGTACAGTTAAAATTCTGCTGGGAAAGCAAAAAGTACTCTGTTGAAATTGTTTTTACAAATGATATAGAAAAATTTTCAATGATTTTAAATTTTCCATATCAGATGGTGTCGAAATGTATTTTTCCAAATACTGAGGTGGGAGGATCTTTATAAACCCTGAGCCATTTCTGCAGGTATGAAGAGGAACATCAAAGAGGAAATAAAACAAAAATCCACCCCTACTTATAAAGCAATGAAGTAAAACTACTGCCAAGGATTGGTAAGGAGCCACCTGGCCCCCACACATAAATGCCAGGATAGTCCTGATGACATCCCCAGATACCTCTTTCTGAATCTTTGTGGCCAATCCACAACAGCCAGAATTCCAACTGCAAAAGTGTGTGTGTGTGTGTGTGTGTGTGTGTGTGTGGGCAAACTCACTTGTTAGGGGAGAAGTGTTGATAAGGCTAGAGAAATACTAACCAAGCAGCCTAAATGAATTAACGCATGTAAAGCACTTAGAACAATTCTTGACACTTAGTCTGGAAACACAGGTGACTACACATAATATCAAAAAGGACATCTTTAGTCTATTAAAATATAAACTTAACTGTGTTTCCAGACTTTACAGGCACTCTATAAGGTATTTATGAGAAGCCTTTAAACAAGGGGAAAGTAGGGTGAAATATTTTTAATCATAATAACTTATTGAATTTTAACTTAAAAGCATTTACTTGTAATTATACTTATTTTATACAATTTGTTATCCATATTTTGTCTTCAGCAACCTATAAAAAAACTCTGAGCTGCTAACATTGTTAATCACCTATTTAAAATCCAAAAACCATTGAGATGTGATGAATCTAAGTCATGAAAATTGAAAAAAGTGGTACAAGATTTGATTAGAGGTTATAATTTATTAATGATAAAGAGTGGCTGTCAAAAACAGTAAAATCAGAGCCCATATTTTTCTTCCTGATCCCCCTCTCTTGTTTCCTTTTCTCCTTCATTTCTTTCCATTCTCCCCTCTTCCCTTCCTTACTTTTTGTTTATTCACTCCCCGTGCAACCCACCAACGGAGCAGCAATGATTTGTTGAATTTGTTAATTTTTCATTAAGACAAACCAATTAAGTAATCTACCAGTTTTTCAGCTTACAAATTTATTTGTAGCAAATAGGATAATTTAAAGTTCTTCTATTTCCAAAGTCTGCTGCTCTAAGGACTCACCCCAGCAGGGAAGTCCTTAACCCAGGCATGGAACACAGAGTCTCACAATGTTCATATTAAACTTGACCTGACTCTATCTGTACCTTGTTCCATCCCCATTATTATGTCTATTGTGCTTTCATACCCTGTTCTGACTTCTCTTCCACTCATATTCCTCCAACCCATGGCGTCCTCATGGGTTCTCAAAGCATATCTGCTATGTTACCTAGACTACGTCTTCTCTCCTGCTCCCTGGGAGAGCACTCCAGGGAATTGGCTTTGACTAAGACCTCCCTATGACAGGTACAGTGATGAATCCTCAGATGTACAAGATACTTATGCTCAGGGCTGGAATCTGAATTTCCAAGCACAATCCCTGGAACAGCTAATATTTGAGGGTCCCAGGAAGATTTAATTTATAAAATATTAAACATGAATATATTTTTTTAAATACAGCCTCTTGCTCATCTTCCTGTTTTCGTGTTTCCCCTGTTCTTTCCTCTCTCTTGAAGTCCTCCAACATCAAGAAGAGTCTGCAATGGAAAAGTAATCATAAAAGAAAAGCCAGAGCTTTGCTCTGAAATGTCTACAGGATGGACAGAAGAGAAGCAGTCACATGTTATCATCTCAGTGGTGTGAAAAGGAATCTCAGGACAGAACTATACCTGGAAAGAAACCACTTTTTTTTCACTGTATGTGGTCTTCTTGAGTAACTAGTCATTGCTAGCAGCCCAGAAGCCACAGAATAAACTAAGAAAAGTGCTGAGAAGAATTTGGGATGTGGAGAGAGACTAGAAGTGAGTTCCCCTGGCGTATTTTATAACTATGTCAGCAGTATCAATATTAAAAGATGATCTTCTGAAAATAGGACACACACACACACACACAGAGTTCTATTCAAGCACCATGAGACTATTTGGGCTTGAGAATTTATGGATCAATTAATGCAATTATAGTCATATATCTTCAACTTAGGAACTCAAAAATGGCTAAAATCTCTTGCTTATGCAGCAATTAAGGAGAGATTTAGAGATAGCAGAGTTGGAGGATATCTTCAGGTCTAACGTATGCAACTTAGCTAAGGTATGATGGGAAAATTATGTCACTTCCACGGGCCACATATTTTCTCAGAGATAATCAAAGACACATGATTAGTATAAAAACCAGCACAAGTCTTTAGTGTGGCTTTCACAATTGTGCTAGATTTTTGGAAGAAGTCTAGAAACTACATATTAAGAAAAAGAGTGAAATAATTTTTTTTATTGTTTTAGCTCTTATCACTCACATGTAGTGCTAGTGAGGGAGGTAATATTAACCTCTAACCAGTCCCAGAGGAATAGACTGATATTATTACATGAAACTACAGGAAACAATCATGACCGTGAGATGGTCATGAAGTATCTGGTTCTGATTCTGACCAATAATTAATCAGCTTCCTGAGTAGTTTGTGGACCCCTGTCATCCCTTTGGAAAGCACAAGTATAGGGCAAAAAAAATGAGGCCACTCAAATTTGGCTGCTCTCCTGATTTTGTCTAAGAAGCCAAATGGATACTCCCAGTTGAGAACCTGATGTTCCAGGAACTGTGTGGCAGATGGGTCAAATCCCATGACAATTTGAGTTTCTAACTATTCTTGTGCCACAGATTAGATTATTATTCAGCAAATTATTATTCAACAAATTATTCACTGGCTCCTTTGCCCTCCCCCCCTCCCCGCCACCAACTCCCTGAATGATATGGAGCTTGGCCATATTATATGTTTTGACCAACAGAATGTAGGTACGAATGATACTGCCTATTTCAAACTGAGGCCTTGCAAGTTATAAAATGTTTCCACTTGCCCATCTGGGAGTTCTCAACTCTGCCATGAGAAGAACAGGCCCTGAGAAACCACAGATTCAAGAAGGAGAAACATGAGGAACAAACACGAGGATAACCTGCAGCCTGAAACAGAGCCACCCCAGCCCACTAGCAGACCCAGGAGCAAGAAACAAATGCTTTATTGTTATATGCTACTGATATTTTATGGTTGGTTGTTATGCAGCATTGCTGTATCTATAGCTAATTAACACACCTTGCAATAAAGGTCATTATAAGTAATATGTATAATTGTTTTCTCTAGGGATCCCAGGTGTTCTGACCAATACAAACTGCATTTTATTGTATCCATTTGAACTTGCCCTAGCAACCCAGAGAACTGCCATGCCTCATAAAGAGTGCAGTATTCCCATCCCTCTACAATTACCATTTGTCTAATTTCAGATTCTCCTGTTCTTTTATCCCTCAGGAAGAAGCATTTCCTTCTCTAAACCATATCTGACTCTTTTTTTACTTAGCACCTTCAGCAACAATTCATATAGTACCTCTAGTATGGTCTACATCACTTACTGGGGAATATATCCTTTAGCACTTGAAAGTACTCTGAGAACAGGAATATCTCTCTTGAATTTTAGACAGAATAGGCCTCTCAAACTAATTAAGTACAATGTAAATTAGTCCACCTCCCCTCCAAGTTGGCTTCTCCTTTGTATATCCTAAATAAATGTCGTCTCTATCCTCCTAGATGCCACGTCAAAAATCTGAGTAATTACGGATCTCCACTTCTTTCATCTCCCAGTAACCAAGTCTTGTTTACTCAAAACTCCTAAATATCAAAGAAATCTATCCACCTCTCTGCAGCCCCATCACCATTTTTTCCCTTGAGATTACTGTTATTGATTCTTACCTGTTCCTACCTCCACTCTTATTCATATACCAACCAATTTCCCACAGAAGCCAAAGAGATTTTTTTTTTAGTGCAAATCTGATTATTTCATTTGCTATCTAAAATCTTTCATTGGCTTCCCACTGCAGCAAAATGAAGTATAAATTTCTATATGACTTATTATACCTTTTATTATTTGGCTCAGTATGCTTCTCCAGTCTGATTTCAGATCGATGCCCCACCCACCCCCGCCTTGTGCTCTATACCTTAGGCAAACTGAATTTTTTTGCATTTCCCCAAACCTACATGTTCTCTCTCATCCCCAGTCACTTGCACGTGATATTCTATCTGATACTCTCTTTCTTCTCCCACCACCCTTCCCTTGGTTATCTCCTCATGCTCTTTGTATCTCTGGTCACGTAACTTTCTTTAGGAGACCATTCTGACTCTCTCTCCTTTGCTCTTGTAACCCTAGCTAGATGTCCTTCTTGTGTGTTTCTATAGAGTCCTGGACTTAGACGTTTCCTCTAGCACTTATTATCCTATACAGTTCTGATTACGTTGTGGCTGACTGTAGAGGGGGCCTAATCAAGAGCCATTTCTCCATCCAACTAGACCCTTAATGCAATTCAAATATCCACACACCATTGCACATACTTAAGGGGAAGCAAATCTTAGACTCAGCTCCCATGAGGGAAATCCAACTGTCCCAACTAATCACAGAGGTACCAATTCTGTGGTAGTAATTGGTTAGGACATGTGATACAATTCTGAAAAATGAGATGTTGAAGAGAAGTCAGACACAGGAAGCCTGTTTGGAAAATATGATTTTCCATCTTAAAAGAAGACTTAAAGAAAAGAAGATCCTTTTTTAAAATTTTTAAAAATTTTTTAACCCCTTATAGTTATCTGAATTTGATAGCTACAACTATGACAGACATCTTGAGATTAGGGGAAAACAGCCAAACAACAACAATAAAACGAACACCAGTACTTGAGGGTGGCAAAAATTAACAAAGGACAAGCCTTTGATAATGTCATTGAATTACTTATGGTGACTTAAGTTTCCCACTTTGGGTTTGCTTATGTTTTAAGCCAGTTGATTTACAGTTTTCTGTTATAGGTACAAAGATTCTGACACATTTGTCTATCTTCCTCACTGCACTGATATTAATAACAATTCATGCTTGTATATAGGAGCTGTAAAAGAACTAAGAATTAAAAAAAAAAAAATCTTAGAAGGCTTCACGGCCTGATGACAGCTGAAAAGGAAGACATTGTTAATGTGGTACCATGTAGAGAATCGGAGACAGCAATTGAGAAAAAGGCTGTAGAAGTCTCCCGATTTATCCCCTGGGCCAGAAAATAAAATGAAACTGTGATAGCCCTTTGAAAAGCTGAGTATGAAATGATCACAGGGATCATATTGTCGCAAATTCGGAAGCCTTGAGAAATGTCACCTGGCTTTTCTGCTCTGTCTCTTGCCTCTCCCTTTCTTTCTCAACCCAGCTCAGGTCTTACCTCAAAAGCTGAGGAACTTAAAAGAGGAAAGCCTCACCAACATATTCACCTAAGCTCTGAGCAAAGATCCAAGAAAAGGTCAAGGTGAAAGCCAAACCCACAATTACATTAGCTTTTTGTGGACTGAACATCGAATAATGCAGTAGACTCTTTGCTTCTGCTGAATTTTTTATTAGAAACAGGAATTTGAAGAATAGCAAGAAAGAGAAAACCTCTATTTTTGGTCTACAAATCTCTGAAAATAATTGGCAAGCTTAGACTCCTCTGACAGATAACTTCTTCCTACTTTCTTTCTTCCTTTTTTTTTTTTTCATTTAATATTATGTGCTTGGCACTGAGGGCGTACAAAGCAGTTGGTTAAACAGTAGCATCCTGCTATTTATCAATAATAAAACCAACTGTCCATTTTCAGAAGGAAGTGAAAAATAATGGATAACAAAGATGATTGTCTGATCACATTTAAAAAAATTAGTTAACAATTTAAGCTTCTACTAGCGCTTCAAAGGAAACTGTATACTTGAGGATAGTCACTTGTAAAATGAGACAATTTGTAAAAGATACAAGTTCTCTCTTCCTTGAAAGTTTGGTAGAAGTTGTAGGTAGAACCATCTGAGCCAATACTTTTGATGACTTGTTTATTTACTTATTTGGGGGGGGGTTAAAATGATAATGATTTAATTTCTCCAATGGTTATAGGTCATTCTAATTTTTTTTTATCTTGTTGACTCAGTTAGATAGAGTTTTACTTTTGTGCCTTAACATTAAAATCAAACTTTTAAAATAAGCAATAATAAAAATACTGTAGCTTTAAAAAAGTATAGTAATTTGACCCCTGTGATATTACAGCTATATTGTCTCATAGGGTAGCCCCAAGCCACATGGACGTAACTATGAAGAACCTGAAATATGGCTAGTCCAAATTGAGATTGCCAAAAGTATAATATATACTTTAGATTTTGAGAACTTAGCACAAAAAATTTTAAGATAGCCCATTAACAATTTCTATACTGATTACACCTTGAAATTATATTCTGGATATATTGAGTTAAATAAAATTCATTCTAAAGCTAATTTCACTTTTTTGAACCCTTTAAAAGTGGCTACTAAAAAATTAAAATTGTGGTATGCGTTATATTTGCATTGGGTAATACTGTTCTAGGACGTTCATCAGCTCCTCTCCCATGATGCTCTGTACCATAGACACTGACATAGGTGTAATCTCTAAAATACATGATGATGATGAAAACAGCATCCTCCCAAATAGATGTGTGTTCTTGGAAAATTCATACAATTTGCCTGGGTTCTTGACTGTGTCATCTCTTAAAATAAAAGAGCTATATGAGATGATTCTTAAATTCCTTTATGATTTTCATATATTTCACGAATTCATAATTTCCTGAATAGATACCAAGGCAAGAGGATACAGTTCATGGGATGGCCCATTTCAGTTTAACAAGTATTTCTGGAACATCTGTCTTGTGTCAGGTCCTGTGATAAGGTAATTTTATATCTAAACATTTCCCACTCTATTTAGCACTATTCTTCACTCCTGGTAACTCTTTGAGAAATGTTTATGGGCTGAATAAATACATTATTATGCTGTCCTGTCTTACATGTTAATACAGAAAGGAAAAATTTACACACACACACATACATACACCCTGATACTCCAAGAGACTGGCTGTAAATGAAATATCAAAAAATTTTTTTTTGAAAAACTGAGTTGTGATTCTTAGCAGAAACTCAAGTTATCATACAACTGAATGGTTTCTGAACCCCACAGTTAAAAATGCCTCACTCCTTCTGAAAAACGGAAAATGCATTTTGATAAAGAGCAGTCCAATTTTACCTGCCTTTGTCCTCTTTGATGCTTGCCTGGGTCAAGAATTAGCAGCATGGCTTCTGGGACTGAGTGAAGGAAGGGGATGATAAACAAGTGCAAATGAGCTGCCTTAAAAAAGCAATAGCTAAAGCAAAGAGCACTGGAGATGTGTCCTGTCAAGGTGTTCACATTAGCCGGCCAAGAAATGAACATTAATAAACTGGAACCGAGCTGTATGAACTTACTTGACCTAGTACGCAGTTAATATAATGTGTTTTCACCGTCTACTTTAGTGAGAACTAAAATTATCTAAAATTATTCTAAATGTTTCTCACAAAATGGTTCACCAGTTTTGTTAGGATTCTTAAACTTCTCACTTTTTTTTCAAACTGTAAGACAAAGAAATGAGGGAACAGTATGACATTCTGGAAAAAGTGAAAATCAGGAAATCTGATTTCTGGTCTTAGAGCTGCTACAAACTTGTGATGTGAAGCTGAAAAAACTGTTTAACCTTTCTGATGTTTCTTCATTTGCAAATGAGGATAAACCCCTATGCATTCTAAAGACTAATGAAGGGATCAAATGAGATAATCATGAGAAGAAACATTTAACAATACATAAGTGTGCTATAAAAGTAAACTATTTTATGTATGATCATCAGCGAAGTCTCTTATGAGCTAAAATCCGGTAATATCACATGTGGTTGTAGATCCAAAGGAGAAGACAAAGAACTATAAATAACAAAAACATTACATTTACTATTAGAAATAGCACAATAGTCATAAACCAATGGTACAGAGGTTAATTGTATAGACTCTGGAGACAGACCTGTAAGATATGAGGTCTGACACTGCCATTTACTCGCTGTGTGATCTGGAACACACCACTTCATCTCTCTATTCTTTAGTTTTCACATCTGTAAAATGGAGGTAATATTAGTACATACCTCATATGTTTATTGTTAAGAATAAAGTATTTAATATATAGAAAACAGAATGGTGTTGGCATATATGAGGTATTATATATGAGTAGCTGCTACTTAGGAGTTCATTCTATGCTGCTTTAAACACTAGGCTAACCTAGCTAGCTTTTGTCTCACAGTGTTTGAAAAAGAGCATAGATTTCCCACATGCACAGCAGATGGTGGAAGTTTTGAAAGGGCATGTTGTAGAACAAAGGAAAGCAACTTCAATACTTAGTTCACGAATCGACAGCCTGGGTGAGCTACACGTTCTAGATGTTGGCAGGAGATGGGAAAACAAAGCTATCTTATGTGGGACCGTGGTAAAATTTGTGGCTCTCTTCATTTTTACATTCTCCTCAGGTACTGAAATAATGACAAAAAGTATCTTGTACTTGCCTCGTGATTTCAAAGATCACTTTCACATCCATTACCTCATTAGAACTTCAGGGCTATTAAAGGTCAACAATGAACTCACTTTCACCCGCGCATAGCTCTTTGAGGAATTGAGTCAATTGAATACTTGCACTGGAGAAAAAAGGTGGGCTCTTTGCCAGACACTTTCTGGCAGCTCCTAAGCCTGAGCTTTTCATCTGAGCCAACTGCAGGCCTGGAAGGATGCAAAGGGGCAGCGCATCTGCTCAGCAGATCTTGCTGTCCGTGTGCTGTGGCTGGGCCACACTTTCCACAGGCAGCTCTCTGTCAATAGGTGAGTCATTGACTGCATCTTCCTCTAAAGGAAGGATATTTTGAATGCTTCACCAACTTCAAGAGTGTGAGGCAGAGAAGACTGACTAGTTGGGGACTTCCCTTAGGATTTTCCCATTGGTTACACCCAATGGCGTCATTCCATCTGTTGGATTCAAAGGTGATTTTCCATAAGACTATACCTACTGGAAAGGAAAGTCTTGTGCTGTTGCTTATCTTGTTTGACAACTGTTACATCAGCATTGTTGATTTAGAGCCCCAAGATGAGGCAAATATGGCAGAGCTCCATGCGAATGTTTTCATGGAGTCATACCTTAAGAAACCTCCCTAGAGAAAAGCATTGACACAAACCATTCTGTAAGGCCCACATTAAATCTAATCAGAATGTTTGCTTCATCAATAAATTGTTCTCGGAAAATACACTGCCTGATCAATTTTCTCTCTTTTGTCTAAATACTTACTGAAATCCTTAAATATATCTTGACAATGAAACGTACTAAACACAGGTTAATCTTTTATCATGAAACACAGCGTAATGTCTGAAGGTCCAAGATTTGGATTAAAAATCATAAGACTTTAGGTATTGAATGTATAAAATTGAGCACATCTGTATTCACTCCGGGACAAAACAAGGTTGTTCTAAAAATTATTTTCATCATCTTGGGTTGATTTTGCTCCCTTAAGGGTTAAACAAGGACGTAAAAGAATGTAAGACACCTAAAGGCAATTACACATTTTCTACTTATTCAGAATAGAATCTTCCCCCAACACCTAGAGCATTGTCTGAAAATAAAGTAGTTATTAAAAAATATTTATAAAATAAATAGCTATCTCAGAAGTTTGGGTCATTCTAAACACACTACCATTTTTATTTATCTACAGACATAATAGTGTTAAACACAGTAAGGGGAATTGATCACTATTAAATAACAGCAGAGAAATGTTTTTGTTTGCAGGAACGTAATGCTAAATTGCAGAAAGTCAAAAAGTAATCTACAAATTAATTACAGAGCATTATTAAATGAGTCAAAACCATTCTATAAATAAATAATGCAGTACTTTGCTAAAGGTTGTTGCTATTATGTGTAAGCCCTCAGGATGAAAACTAGGAGTCCTATTTTTAATATGTTCGTCACATTAATTAATGAACAATATAAACAATTCATGCAAGCACGTCAGCTAAACTTTACTCTGGGGAACCAGCGGGACATTTCAGTAACAAGAGATAAAAGTAGGGAACACTCTCTTGACTTGGAAAGCTAATTCTAAATTCTTGATTTTCCCCAATGGGTAGGGTTTAAGCAAAACATGGCACAGAAGTAAAATATATAATCAAAGCCAACTTTCCCTTAGTAGGGGAAATATGATCCTTTCACTATTTTGAGATGATCTGGATGCCGCCTCCAAATTGGCCCCAGGCAACCTCTTCTGCGTGGTACTCACTGCACCTCCTCTTGCACCATATGCTCTCTTGTAGAAGGAGGGGGAGCATGTCTCAATGCTTTCCCACTCCCCATGAATGCCAATTAAAATCTGTTCTCAAGAAAGAATCTAATCTCACATATTCATACTTGTATGAATTCAAAAGATCATTTGAACCTTTCCATGACGCATTTGCTTTTTTGGTCTTACCTCTGTGCAGAAAAGACCAAAACACAAAAGTTATATATATATTTTTTTGTTTTTTTCCTTTTCAAAAAAAATTTTCAGCATTAGACATCAGAAGGATAAGGTCCCTTAGTTGGTTTATTTGGTTTTAAAATCAAAGACCTTTGTCACTGAAGTGACATATAAAGAAATTGAGTCATACTGTTTCAGCTGTTTAAAAGGAACTATAGAGTTCATGCTTCGGTGGTTCAGGCTCTGGCACTTTGTTTATATTCAATATTGGCTTACTTGGCCATCTTGTCAGTTTCTTAATGTCTGACACCCATTTCTGACTTCTTGAATGATGTCTCTATCATAAGGATCCAGCACCTTCTGAATGGAAACACAGCTGAAACCATATCCATCTTTTTGTTCTACCAAGCCATTGTCCTTTTGGACTTGCCCATTTCCCAGTCTTTACAGCTCAGTCATGACTGACCTTTTATCTCCATGCCCTACTGCATTAGTTGCAAATTTCAATGATGTTCTACAGAACTACACACAATATGTCCAGAAACTTCCTTTGTTCTAATTTTACTTCCACAAATTTAGTTTATTATCTCACTACTCTTTTTTTTTAAACAAAAATAATACTTGCTCATTGTATTAGTTTGCTAGGGCTGCCATAACAAATACCATAGATTCTGTGGCTTACACACAGAAATTTATTTTCTTCCAGTTCAGGAGTCCCAGACCAAGATGTGGACAGGGCTGGTTTCTTCTAGAAAGCCTCTCTCCTTGTCTTGTAGATGGTCATCTCCCTTTGTCTTCACAAAGTCTCTGTGCCTGTCTGTGTTCTAATCTTTTCTTATAAGGACACCAGTTATATGGGGTTAGGGCCCACCTAGATGACCTAATTTTTTGCCTTCATCATGTCTGCAAAGGCCCTATCTCCAAATATAATGACATTCCGAGATACTGGAGTTAGGAACTCAACATGAATTTTGGGAGAACGCAATCCAATCCGTAACATTCATATGTTTCCAATGGTACATGCCCTCATCCCAGAATGTTGGATTTCCTCCTTATCCAAAGGAGATACATTTCAAGACCCCCCAGTGGATGTGTGAAACTGCAGAGAGCACTGAACCCTATATATATTATTTTTTTCTATACATGCATATTTTGATAAAATTTAATTTATAAATTAGGCACAGTAAGAGATGAACTATAATAATAATACAATAGAACAATTATAACAATATACCATAATAAAAGTTATGTGAATGTGGTCTTTCTTTCTCTCTCAAAACATCTTATTGCACTGAACTCACCTTCCTCTCGTGATCACATGAAATGATAAAATGCCATGTGAGGAGACGCAGTGAGGTGAATGATGTGGCCTTGTGACGTAGTGTTAGGCTACTACAGATCTTCTGAAGACACGTCAGAAGGAGGATCATCTGCTTCTGAACTGCGGTTGACTGTGGTAATGGCAACCATGGGGTAGGGAGGACCACACTAATATTTTTTCCCAGAAGCATTTTGATAGTCTTTAGAAAAACCGTGTTCTGCAGCCACAGACACATCTTTTAAACAAAGCACCACTCTTCAGAATGCCCCATGCTGATTTCCCCATTTCCTCATTGAAGGATCAAATTTCTGTTTTCAAGTTTTCTTCCCTATGATTCCAGTAAAACCCAGTCACTCTGGATTACTCACACACAGACCTCTATGTCTTACATCTGTTGCTTTCACTTCCATTTTTCTAAGAATGGCGCCTTTCTACAAGACTCTAATTGAATGCTAGTATACTTTAGCATAACCTTTCTCAGACTCATACACACCCTTCCAAACAATTGTCCCCAGTTCTTTGAGCCATGGCCCATCTATTTGACCTTCTCCAATTTCATTCATCATTCTCTGCCAGTTTCCTCATTCCCCAAATCCCAAGTACTCCTTTAACAGAAGACTTGTTGCATCATGGGTCCTGAATAAACCACTGATTGAGTTGATTAAAGTCAGTTTATTCGCCATCATTTGTTTCAGAGGATAATATGACTAAAATATCCCAAACAATTATTCTTTATTCTTGTGTTCATCCTATAGACAGGGCATAAATCATGGCTTGATGACTAAGAGAGAGCAATGGTTATTTTGGTTGATTATTTTCCTCCTGCAAATAACAAATTTTTCACTTTAAACAATTACATATTGTTAATTTTATATCTATCCATTTATTTACATAAATTTATACACATTACCAAAATTTTTTGGTGTCGTTTGTGAAAACTAGGAGAAATACTCTTTTTATCTACATTACGGGTTAGAGAACCGTAGGGTCCATTACTGACTGGCTGACTTAAAGTTTTGCAAGATCTGGTGTTAAGTCAATTTCTGATCTTTTCTAGTTGATTTTCTATTGCACTTCACTCTTTCGCTCACAGGTTTCTGCATTTGGCAGAAGGATTTTAGTTCTTCTCTATCATCTTATCCTTGAGAAAGCTGAACAAATTAACTTAAGGCTTTGAAACAATATATGAATATAGAGCAAATATGGCCACCTCTGATAGTCTTGTTCATATAGCCTTTTCCATCTCTCAATCATCCTTGCTACACTTACTATAGAGACTAGTGAGTAAATATTAACTTTCCAATTTCCTTCCCATTAGAGATGGTCATATGGTATGGTTCCGGCTAATGGTCTATAAGCTGAAATCTTTTAAGGGCTTTGAGGAAGGCTTTTGTGTTTCTGATAAATGGAATAAAAACAACTACAGTTGCCCCTCCTCCCCAGTCCTTTCCCTTCTCCTCATCACCTCATGTAACACCAACATGGTTTCTGTAGCCGCACTAGCATCTCGCCATCGTGAAGGAACCACCAAGAAAACTGCATAGACATTGGCCTTCTGCACTTGGTGCTAACACCATACAACAGATGAAATGCTTCCAGTGGCCACTTCATCAAAAGCAAGCCCTATCTGTTCAAGCCTTTGTAGGTCCAGGGATCTCATTGTTTACAGCCAAAAATATTTAAAACTAATACAACAAAGTTGGCAGTTTGAGTTTTTCTTCTATGGCCACAGAATGTGCTTCCTAATCAAAATCCAGTTACAGACCCACAAATTCAGTTCCCTAGGTCAAAAGGAGGCAAGGGAAAGTGAGCTGGCTGTTTTCACATAAATTGCTCACCAGCAAGGGAATCTCTGTTATCCTCTCCCTTTTTCATCAGGGATTATTACTATTTTTCTACATTTTTGAAGACAAGGAAAAAGTTAAATTAAAAATTAGACGGAAAGGAGGAACCTTGTGACTTATCCATTGATAGCCTTCACATAAGGGCTAGTATCATCTGCTTCTCATTAGTGAAGGGGGCACAGAATGGTATTGAATTTTGTTATCCATCTGTTTGTTTCTGTTTTGTTTTGTTTTGTTTTTACATTCCCTGTACAGAATACCTCATAACTGTGGGGGGCGCCTGGGTGGCTCAGCCAGTTAAGCACCTGATTTTTAATTTCAGTTCGGGTATTGATCTCAGGGTCATGAGTTCAAGATCCACTCTGGGCGTGGTGCCTACTTAAAAAAAAAAAAAAGAGGGGCGCCTGGGTGGCATAGCGGTTAAGCGTCTGCCTTCGGCTCAGGGCGTGATCCCGGCATTATGGGATAGAGCCCCACATCAGGCTCCTCCGCTATGAGTCTGCTTCTTCCACTCCCACTCCCCCTGCTTGTGTTCCCTCTCCCGCTGGCTGTCTCTATCTCTGTAGAATAAATTAAAAAAAAAAACAAATCTTTGAAAAAAAAAAAAAAAGAATACCTCATAACTGATCCATAGCTGACAAAAAAATAATTCATTTCTAAAAGAAATTCAGGAAGCTGAGTGTGCCTCTCTTGAGCTCATTATTAGAACAATTAAAACAGCTGTTATGATGCTGTTTTAGGATTCAGATTTTGTAATTTATGTGGCCCGAGGCATTGTTCATTTTTATGGAGAGATTTTGGTTCCAGTTCTGCCAAGTCCTAAAGAGTTCTAATTAAAGACTCCTTGGGGAGTTTTTCCTTGATCTGCTGGATTCGAGATTTTTTACTAAATAACCTGCTAAGATTATTTCTGGTAGAGATAATTTATCTCTAATTTTAATGCGTTAATTGTTTTTTAAACGCATTCTGAATCCCCAGGACAGTAATTTCATTAAGAAATACAAAATTGTATTTATAATATATTAAATGAAAACAATACAGTGTCTAAGGATGTATGCAAATTGTTAAAACTGTAGGCCTTGTTTATGCTGAACCAAAGCTGAGAAGTAATATTGCTGCTTATCTGATTAATACATACCCTCATACGTTTAATGCTAATTATAGTTCTCTTTAACGGACAAAATTTACACCTAAAATGCACAGAATCATTATTATGTCTCCGAGCAGTTTCAAACTGAATAGTGTCCTCTTTCCATAGGTCTGATGGCCTTGTAAGACTGGTAACTTGTCTGACAAAAGTAGCTCAATGTAAGGAATTAGAGGAAACAAGTGGGGAGCTGACCTGGAGGACTTTCCTTGAAGATGTGTTTGCATACTAAGCCCGTTGGTTGCAAAGTATTTACATTTTTATGTTAGTTGTCAGCGCACTGGGAAAACCAGTGCCTTCCAGCAACTCCTTGATACCACCATTGTTTGCCTGAGGTTTAGAGGGAGGAGAGCAGAACTATATTAACATGGGGGTAAAACATTAATGAGGCTCTGTCCTCACCTCCTCATCCCTTGAAATAAACTTCTTCTTGTATCCTATTAATTTTATTGTATGCATATCATCTACGGAAGAGATAAACCACTGAGTCAGTCACTCCTTTGTTAAAATAATGGAACTCACCTGGCTCCTCCCACCTCTTCTTGAAATGTTACTGGTATATGTTTTTCCCCCTTTTCTAAAATACTTTTTCTTCTGTTTTTCACTTGGCTAGTTCCTATTCACCCTTCATTTCTCAGCTTTTATATTATTTTCCTTCTACAAGATATGATTTTCTGGCCCTGTATTAATTGGTTCTCCCCTTTACAAAATCTTATGGGGTTTTTACTTCTCCTTTGATGCACTTTATCTGATTACGCATTTAATTTTGGTTTGACACGTTTAATGTTTGTCCTCCCTACTCAGTCGTCAGGCTTGTGAGGGCAGAAACCATGCCTGTTTTATTCACCAGTGTTTTCTCAGAGCCCACCCCCGGCCAGGATAATGTAAGTGCTCTATACATTTATCAGCAGTAAAGAGCTCAGATTGCCTTCCTGTACTGAGAGCATGGGAATCAGCCCTGAACAATAACAACAGTAAGAATCTTCAGACGGTAAAACACGCATTTTGCAAAGGAGAAGCCTGTGAAGATTGGAAAGTGTCCAGACTCTGGAACTAAGGAGGAAGGGAAGGAAGAATTGCATTTTTTTTTCACAGTCTTGCTCGGGGTCTTGGTGGTGGCTAATAATCTTTGTTACTCAAGAAACACACTTTTGCCCCCATAAGGGGGGGAGGGGAGGTCAATGCTTAGTGATTGTAAATGGAGTTGAACCATACAACATGCATTCATCATTTTTACCCAAAGATCAACTTAAAATAAAGAAATCATAATGAGGGCTTTTTTGTTGTTGTTGTTGTTGTTCTTGTTTCCTTTTAAAGATTCTGTGGTACCATTACAAGTGTCTCCCTCTCAGGGATGAAAGAAGAATTGCTTCTTTAACACCTACCTATCTGTGTGATGGGGGAAACGCCTCAAAGTGGAAACAGGGAAAACTAGATGGTAGCAGACTGCTTTGGTCTTACCATAATCTTCCCCTGCCCTTATTAATGAACAGATAGAAGCAGGCTTACAATCAATGTGGTATTCACATAAACAATAGAAATAGTTCAAGAGATTCCAAAAATAAATTCTGAAGCCATTTCCTGCCATTTGGAACAAGTATGGTTTGGAATGTTCCCCATCTCTGTAATTCTGAGAAAAATGGTCTAGACTAGATGTCTATGACTATATTCAGATGATCCCAATTCATAAAATGAGAACACAGAAGAGACTGGCTTCTGTAACAGTACCACTGGGAGAACAAATTGGCCCAAGAAGTAATAAAATAACTGGGAAGGCACCTTAAGGTAATCAATTTTGTTGTATCGCTTTTTGCTGTGACTCCGAAGAAAGCTAATTTAGTTTCTGAAAGTAGTATCTTGCTGCCTGGAATTGGTACCCACAAGCTTCAAATAAACTCTGCCATGAACTTTAAGCTGCCCTTCACAGAAAGAAGGGCACACTCAGCTGCCAGCCACCAGGGAAGGTATAATTTCACAAAGCCAGACAGCCAGGGAAAGTGATCCTCGGAGAGAAAACTTGCAGGGAAAAAATAAATAAATAAATAACTTAACATTTCTTTTTGCCTTTCCATTAGTATCCTCAACAGAGCTATTTTTGAATTATTTCTCTTCATCCTTATTCATGACTATTATCGTATTTTGGAAATGTATTTTTGGTGGTTGTTGTCAGAAGCAGGTATAGTCAATAAGAGTTTAACTGCAGAGTGAGGCATCCCAGGATTCAAACCTCAGCTACCTAGCTACTCATGAGCCATGACCTTCAGCAGGCCCCTTATCCACATAACTTCCGTTTTCAGAGCTGTTAACAAAAGGGGTGTGTGTAATAATAATGCCCACCTCTCAGAACCGTTGTGAGGATTAGTCAAATTGCCACTGAAAATGCCCAGCCCAAGGCCAGGCCTATAGAATGGACTGAATACACTGAAATCTTGTTCGCTTTAATTTTTTTGGCCTTCTCTCCTTCCTGTTTTTTTTTTTTTTTTTTTTTTTCCATCTTCAGTGTATCAGCCTTAGGAGTAGATGATTATCCGGCGTGCCCGCCAAGCCTGCTGCCCACAGAGAAGCTCAGTGTGCCTGACACAGGATGCAGCCCCATTAGGGATTCAGTCTGTTTACTCAGTGCTCAGCTCATGTCAGAATGCAAATGTTCCTGAGAGAAAAAAAAACCACTAATTCGTGTCTAATGATTTATTTATACTTTTAAGTCTTCTTCATTTTTTTTTACAATTTACTGTCAGCAGATTCTGCTAAGGAATATATAGGAAGAAGAACGGCTCCGGCTTTGAGGTCATGAGGTGTGCAGGGGGCATGGAAGGGAAGAAGGGAGAAGTGAGTGTCAAAAGCCAGCTGCCTGAATCAGTCACTCTGTTGAACTCACCCACCACGCAATTCCTGGGTAAATCAAATGCTTTCTAAACTGTCTACTGTTAGTTTTCATGTTTTAATGGCCAAAATATTTAGGTATAATATTTGCAAATGGCAGTGTTTCACTTTCACAGGGGATGAAAACCAAAGTTTTCATCAACCAAAAACGAATCTTCAATCCTGCCTGTCCCAGTAATCTGATTCGTTCCTGAAAGCTCTTCTAGGTAGAATTCTTTGAAACTTTATTTCAGAGATTGGTATATTAATACTGTATTAGTTCTGAGATGCCCGGGTAGCTCAGTCAGTTAAACATCTGCCTTTGGCTCAGGTCATGATTCCAGGGTCCTGGGATCGAGTCTTTTATCAGGCTCGCTGCTCAGAGGGGAGCCTGCTTCTCCCTCTGCCTGCTGCTCCCCCTGCTTGTGCTCTCTCTGACAAATAAATAAAATATTTAAAAAAACCAAAAACATTGTATTAGTTCTATGGGTGGCTGTATTAAGAATTAAAAACAAAGTGGAGATAATACATTTTATGTATTCTAAATATACAGATGTAAAAAATAGGAATCTTATCTTTAAAATCTAGCAACCTGTCTAAAGTTGGAGTGGGAATCTAGAATGTCCTACATTGAGATATCACCCAGAAAAATACTATTAAAATGAAATGTCTTCCCTTTTGTTAAAATAAAAGAGTACTAGTTGACAGTTATCTCCCAATTATTTTTAGAATGAGATGGCACCTATATGAGGCAAGCACAGCAATGACTGATTCGTTAAGGGTTTACAGGTTTTTTTTTTTAATGATTTTTTATTATATTATGTTTTAAGAGCATCATTTTCTCCATCCTTAAGCTGTAGCTCATCTTTAGTATATATTTGAAGTGGGCATGTAATCTATGTTAAGTTTTGCATTACTTATGCTAAATATTTTCCTGATACTTGCTGACTGTATTTAATACATTCAGTAGGTATTTTCTACATATTCAAGTAATACTGTTACTAAAGAAATTTTTTTTAAATTCTAAAATGTTGTTAAAAGCACACTTCTAATCGTCAAGAAAATTAATTTTAATATTCTGAAAAGTCAACAGTAAAATATGAATTTCATTTGTTCATAGGTGTGTATTGAGAACGACTTCAGAAATTATGGTAGACTACTATTCTTTGAATAAAAAGAAAATAAAAGAGGTTTAGGACCCTTAGAATCGAAGTTACTCTCTTCAAGTACAATCACAGACTTGGTGAATAGTATCTTGAGTTTAGCCAAAGTTAATTATTTTGTTTCCTAAGCAGTATCTTGAAAAAATATCACCTTTATAAACTTCTCTTAACCCTGAACACGGAAGTGTTGGCTTGCCAAAAAAAGAGGTCATAGTCATTATTCATTCTCTATTCATTTTTATAACACACAGAACATTTCAAACAAGTTGCAGTTTTGCCAGAATAGAATTTAGTAGCCAAGAGCCTATTGTCATTTGCGATTATTATTAGCCCTTTTATATTCTTTTTAATGACCTACCGGTATTTTTTAAAGGAATTAGTACAAATGAAGGGCATTCATAAATCCCCCTCTTTAATGATGATGGTTGCAAACAGCAGCAGCAGACGTAGTAAACATCTAATGTTTATGGGGTACTTACCATATGCCAAGCACTTTAGTAAGCATTTAACAATACTATCTCACTAATTTCTACAGAAACCTTATGAGTTGGGTACTACTGTTATTTCCATTTACAGATGGGGACACTGAAGCAGAGAGAGGGTTCACAGTAGTAAGTGAAGGAATCAGCTACTAGGAAACAGACCAACCTGGTCTAACTCCAGAGACCAGGACTATGCCTCTCTTGGATGATCTCAATAGCCCCTGCACACATGATTCTACCAGAACATTAAAAAATGATTTCATAAAGTCATTTTTTTCTGCCTCCAAAGTGATTCCTAGGCAATTCTGAGAGGGCATGGAGAAATTTAAAGAGATCATACAATGATTAGCTTAAATCTAGGAATGGCATGAGAATCCTCCATCTTCTGGACCCTCATATCTACCACCTCCATTCCCAACATTCGTGCTATACGACACATTATTGTAAACTACTTTTCTTTGGTAGTGGGGAGGGATGTTGTGAGGAAGAGACACGGGGAATTTCATAGGTTAAAAATCAGGAGAACCACTGGTGAATGTTTAAGACAATCTCTCAAGGAGGGATGCCTGTGTTGGCACAAGTCAACACAGGTTAACATGGTTAACTCATCTGCCTTTGGCTCAGGTAACAATCTCAGGGTCCTAGGATTGAGCCCCACATTGGGCTCCTTGCTCAGTCGGGAGTTTGCTTGTCCCTCTCCCTCTGCCTGCCGTTCTGCCCGCCTGTGTGCTTTCTCTCTCTGTCAAATAAATAAATAAAATCTTCAAAACAAAAAAGACAATCTCTCAAGGATCCTTTAAGGTTCCATAATCTGTGATGCCCACCAGCAAATGTTGAATCACACAATAAAACTTCATACTCCTATGCTATTTCACAAATCTCACTGGACTCTTAGAGAACACCTGTGAGCTGACGAGGAAAGAGAAAAATAGCCCTACTTCACAGAGACAAAAATAAGAATCCAAGGCTATATGGCACAGTAGAAATAGGACCCAAAGCTAACAGCTAGGTTCTTAACCCCAATCAGTCTTTCATGAGTGCAAAGGTGTTCTGCCTATAACAGCCAATGGCTTGGTGAAAACAGTCTTCTCAGTGAACTACATTTTGCACAAGGAAACCAAGGGCTCAGTAATCTCATATCCTTGTTTAGTGTATTTCAGGATTCATCAAAGTGTCAAATCTAAAGGAACTGGTTATCTCAAAAGAATGTCTGGTGAAGCAGGGCTGGAAGAATGCATGTCATTAACTCTTGAAACCTGTTACCACTGAGTTTGCGATCCTAAATTGTTTCTTTCTGGGAGGAAGCTGGACGATCATGTTCTGAACCCACGATAATCAAAGTCAGGTAGACAGGGCAGGAATGTGATCAGGATTCTAATCAGGAACTCCACGGTAAGTATGCAGCTTCTGAGGTCCCAGAGACAGAAGAGCCTCTGAGAAATGCTCAATTTCCAAATATAGAATAGCTAGGGAACAGGGTTTTGCTTTTTGTTTGATCTCTTTCAAATTTTTCACTCCTGTAGGACCTCTTGACAACAGTCTGTTTTCATGATCCTTGATGGCATTTTTAGCACAATTTCTAGAAAAAAGTCATAAAAATACTGTAAACGAGGAAATATATTTTGAAGCTTTTGTCCATTAGGTAATCAGTATCAACTGTGGGACCATTACATTTCTGATGGCAATGATGTCCAAATCGCAAGTTCTTACTTAGAAGTACAATCTTATTAGAAGCTAATCTTACCCTATGTCCACTGAAAACAGACTCCTAAACAGTGTTGAGTCTAAATATACCTTTCTTTGAATCTCTCTGAATCACATGCTATGGATATAATAACTAAGAATTGCATCCAAGTGTATTTTTAAATCCCAGGTTTGATTCTCTGATCAAGCTAGAAGGGAGCCATCGGAACATCACATGATGTAATGTCCTGAACATTTTATATTTTCTCAAAGTCACCTTCACTTGTAATTAATAATAAAAATCAACAGGGGCGCCTGGGTGGCACAGCGGTTAAGCGTCTGCCTTCGGCTCAGGGCGTGATCCTGGCTTTGTGGGATCGAGCCCCACATCAGGCTCCTCCGCTATGAGCCTGCTTCTTCCTCTCCCCACTCCCCCTGCTTGTGTTCCCTCTCTCGCTGGCTGTCTCTATCTCTGTCAAGTAAATAAATAAAATCTTTAAAAATAATAATAATAATAAAAATCAACAATGACAGATGGTAGGAGGGAGCTGAATATATTTCAGCATTCCCAAGTCTTGTTCTCTAGATGAGCTCCGGCATTTACAGGTGACATGTGATATATAAATGCACGTGAAGGAGAAGAGGTGTTCTGTGGCAAAGTAAGTTTGAGGAAAAAAATGTAACAAAGTTCAGTAGATTTTCAGTACTTCCCAGTCCCTTTAATATGCTAACAAATGTTCCACAGGGAAACAGAATATGCAGCTTTTCTGAAAACTATTTGAGCATGAAAGCATTATTTTGCAGAGTAGTTCCAGGGACCAAGGTCTCAGGGATACATTTTGTCACAGGAGCCTGGGAATCACACAGGTATGGATTCCTATTATAGCTTGACATTGCTGTGCAACCTTGAAAGAGTTAATGAAATACAGTAGCCCCTCCCTTATTCGTGGTTTCTCTTTCTGCAGTTTCAGTTATCTGTGGCCAACCACAGTCCGGAAGCAGATGATCCTCCTTCTGACATATATTCAGAAGGTCAATAATAGCCTAATGCTACGTCACAATGCCCCCATCATTCATCTCATTTCATCCCATCACATAGGCGCTTTATCATCTCACATCATCACAAGAAGAAGGGTGAGTACAGCACAATAATATACTTCATGAGAGAGAAGACATTCGCATAACTTTTATTACCATATATTGTCATAATTTCTCTATTTTATTGTTATTGTTGTTCATCTCTTACTCTGTCTAATTTATAAACTAAACTTCATCATAGGTATGTATTTATAGGAAAAAACAGTATATATAGGGTATTGTACTATCTGTGGTTTCAGGCATCCAGGGGGAGTCTAGGAACAGATCCCCCACAGATAAGAGGGGACTACTGTGTTCTAAGCTTTGATATCTTGAGGTTAAAAAAAAAAGTTACAAGATTAAAAAATACTGGGGAAAACCACATTATATCCTTGACATTCAAATGCATCCAGGATCTTCACAAATCCCCAAATTCACTAATATCACAGTAAGATACACTTTTTCCTTGAAAAATTTACTAAAATAAATACTCTCATGGCTGCTTTCACCCCATCACTTTATAGAAATGTTTTCAGTTTTCTTGCCTTTCCTAGAATCTGCCTTCCATTAAGAGCTCCAGTTTGCTAAAGCTTTAATTCTCACCTGGTGAACAATTTTGCACTGACTGGAACACTATATGAAATATTCAAAATCGTTTTTTTTGGGGAACACAAGCATATTGTTGACTATGGTGGACTTGTTCATAGAATTTATTGTTACTTATCACTTTAAATGTCATACTTTTTATCATTTTTCTAAGAATTATTTTTTAGCTGGTTTCTTTCCTGTCACTTCTGTCTAGATCAGTGTTATTCAATAGAAATATCATATGAACCATGAATGGGGACCATATATGTAATTTTTAATTTTCTAAAAGCCACATTACAAAGTTTTTTAAAGACCAGGCGAAATTAATTTTTTTTAAGATTTTATTTTAAGTAATCTCTACATCCAATGTGGGGCTCTAACCCACAACCTCTAGACCGAGTCACACATTGTATTGACTGAGCCAGCCAGGTGCCCCCCGTGAAATTAATTTTTATAATGTATTTTACTTAACCCCATATTTGCAAAATATTATCACATACATGAATTCTTACTAAAAATTACTAATGAAATATTTTTTCACTTTTGTTCAGACCAAGTATTTGAAATCTCTGCATTTTACACATACAGCACATCTCAAATGGATTTGCCACAGTTCAAGTGCTCTGGGGCTACTGGCTATCATGTTGGACACCACAGGTATAGATTAGCAATCAGCTTTCTATGGGGGCTGTTTTTCTACACAGATAGAAGATACACTGATACACAGAGCTACTGCATTTGCACGGAAGAGTGGAGAAAGAGAATACTATATTGTGATGTGGATACTGGGCAATCTATAGGCTCATTCCATAATAGTTAAGTACCTTAAACCACCAAGGAGCTTAATTGTACATGGACTCCTATTACTACCTGACACGAAGCCCCAGAGTCAATTTGCTCAATTGTTAATAGCTCAATTTGCTAAAGCCAAGGGGTTATTGTAATTGATTTGCAAGTAGAAAAAGCAATACTAGTAATCTGAAATGTAAAAAAAAAAAAAAAAAAATTAAATTCTGTAAATAAATACATTTGCATACATAACCTGACTAGGTCCTGACATTTTGGAATAGTTAGTAGATACAAGAAATCCAATTTCCCAGGCAGCGGTATGTATGTATGTACATATGTATTTATGTACACACGCACACACACGTATCCAAACATGCACATAAATGTACATATGCACGTATGTATGTATGGTATAAATCCCTCTTATTTTTAAAGGTTCGGTGGCTGGTGATTGCTATTTCTCTTTTTTTAAACAATGGGCACTACAGAACAGAAGGCAGAGAATCATTCTTGTTCCATAGACAAGCTTGCTATTCACACTTAAGCTTCCCTTCAACGGAAAGAAATAGGTAGCTTAGTCTTGCAAGTAATGATAATTAACATAAACAGACTGCTTCTATATGTCACAATGGTCTAAGGGTTATGCGTGGATCATCTCACTTAATACTCACAGCAGTTAATGATGTAGGTGCGGAGGCAGATGAACAGAGTGCCTTCAAGAAGCTTAATAAATGCCATACAACCCATAAACGGAACAGCCACGATTTGAACTTGGGAATCTCTGCTCAGCCATGAAGCTAAACTACTCACTTTAAATGCATGATGTTCTAAACACTCTCTTTCTAGATACGATTTGTTATCTAACCTGAATTAGGTACTTAAAAGCAATACCAGTATTTCTTAAGACTTAAATATCTCTGAAGATCGTAATGGGAAAAAACTTTGTAAATACCTAGTTTTATACTTAGCATAACTTCTCATTTTGTTTAATTCGTAGACCCACCCAGGAAAAGGCTCAGCTTCTTTCCTCATCTCTGACAAATACCAGAATCTGTAACATATGGCGCCTTTTACTGGCATCATTTCTCCCACTGCTTGCATTCATCCTTAATGTGATTATTTTGTTGTCTGCTGGCTCCTGAGAGATGACAGACACCTTCTCCTTTGAACTGTGAATTACCGTATTTGGACTTGCTTCTTCATATGTTTTTTACTAGACCTTTTTGTTTCTCTAATTTGTTAAATTGAAACATTAAAATGATCAAATTTATCCTAAGAGTGTCTAAATTTTTGGTAATGTAACAGAGTTTAACTTACTCGTAGTTGCACAGAAACCAGTTGAATCAACTAGACAAGTAAATAGCCCACTGATTTCACAGGAATCCAGCATCAAGGAGGTTTCTTTCTGGGAGCACCAGAATATACAATATAAAGTAAAAAACTAGTCTTCATTTTCACAACTATCCTCATTCTTGTACTTACCAGCATTCAAAAGAACAATTACTATTGTTCAGAAGAACAGTTTTACCAATTGGGTCACTACTGAAAGTTTGCCAACCCCCGATTTAAGCAACATGTATCACAATTGAACATATAAAATTTGGGGCTTCGTATGTGTAGCAGATTATACATCCTCACACATTGGTTGAATGAATGATTGAATTGCATATAAGTTCATAAAGATATTGAATTATTCATTGATCATTCTTTGATCTTTCCTGAGCTTGGTGTTAATATCATGAATACCTGCTTGGTTATGAAGAAATATTTAGGCAAATACCCTGGGTCATTTATAGTTCTTTATACTTCCATAATGCTATTTCTATAAACTTAAAGAGATACAATAATTGTATAGTTTATACATTCAATTTCACACGAGGAGGCTGAGTTCTACGGAAGTTAAGTAACTTGCCTGATACTGTATGAGTCAAGATAAGAGTGGAAATCTAGTAGAGCTGAATGCTGCTCTTCCAAGCAAAAACTGGTATAGTTCATATTATGATTACCATAAAAATGACCTCAATAAATATTGCATGCTGGGACTTCATCACTATGATAATAAAGAACACTTATGTCAAAAATAAGAAATTATATTTTGTGTGGTGAGTTACACAATAAATAGTAAATAGATGAAGTCTGATAACGGATTTGAATATGAAAACTTACATTAGGTCTTCATGTGATATACAAAATAATTTATGCAAAGGATTTTTTTCTGCATGTGTTATAATAAAAATCCCTTCTACTTATTTACTGATCTCTTAGTTGTCATTTTAAACCAAGGGAAACTAAAAAAGGTCCTGGATCATGCCTTCTCCTCTCCCCATAATTCACTGTCACTGAGAGTAAAAGATGTGTAAAAATGCTCGAAAAGTGATCACTAAGTTTTTAAAACAAACTTCCTGATATTTCTGGTGGTATAGGATATGTGTCAGCTTTCTCAGAAGCATTACAGATTCTTCTCTGAGGATGGAAACAGTATTGGTGGATGGTATTGGCTTCCAGACTTGGGCTCTTAAATTCTTACTTTAGCTGTGTCTCAAGGCTCTTTTTCAGCAGTTTAAATCATTCATGTAAAAGCAAATGTTCTGGCAACCTCATTCTGAACATCTCAAAAAACAAAACAGCTTAAATTTTCCATCTTTCCCACTCATCTTCCCTGTCAGTGTTGTCATCTTAAGACTGTTTCAATCAATTGAACCTGGAGTACATCATTAAAAGCTGCAGATATTTTAAGCATTTACAAAAGTTCCCGTGATTCATTTTCATTGTCTACATATTTTGGTTGTGTATCGGTGCATTGTGTCATGAAGTCTACTATACTAACTAGTATGAGGATTACTTCTGGATTCTGCTAGGGGATCACAATTAAATTTTGACTGATTTCACATGGAAGCAGACCGTGTACTTGCAAGATTTACTCTATCTTAAAAATTTTCTTTTTTTTTTTTTTTTGGTAGGAGAATCTTTATTACTTCTATGTACAGAAAACTCAACAGCATACACTTAGCCTAGTTTTTCTGCTACTTCTTCAACCTTTGCCCTTTCCAGCTTGGCACTGTGAGCCACTGATTTTGGACCCAGGACTTTGTCTCTCCAGTGATGGCAGGTATCATCATATCTGTCATTATAGTTGGTCTTGATAGTTTCTGCCCGCTTTATCCAGAGCTCCTTTGTCTCCCAAGTTAAACTGTGTGAAGGCAACAATGGTGCAGATCTTCCTGTGGACCAGATGCCCCAGCCTGGCCTTTCTCTTGAGAATGCAGAGGAAACCCTCATCTGATGAACCAGGACAGGTGGGAAGGCTGCCAGCTTGATGGGATCCACATCATGTGCAATCACTACTAGCTGAGTCTTCTTGTTTTCCACCAAGATGGTGACAGTATATTAAACCCTGCTGGAAGGACTCTCAGGGGGGATGTCTCCTTTGCACTTTTATCTCCTTAACCCTTTCTACTCATATTGGGGTCCAAAGAACAGCAGCATTAGCAACATCTTGGAGCTTGGTGCAGATGCAGAATCTCAGGCCTTACTCTTGACCTACTCAGTCAGAATCTGCATTTTAACAAGATCCCCAGGAGATACGTGTGCATCCAGTTTTTAGAGGCACTGGTCTGAAGCATAGTATTTAGTATTTAATTACAAACTGTCTTATTCTTTTCAGCAAAAGTGTCAGTTCTTCAGTTTCTGATACTGAGCCTAAGCTAGATATACATTTAAATATAGTAAAATGAGGGATGCCTGGGTGGCTTAGTTGGTGAAGCATCTGCCTTGGGCTCAGGTCATGATCCCAAGGGCCTGGGACTGAGTCTCACATCGGGGTCCTTGCTCAGTTGCTCAGTGGGGAGCCAGTTTCTCCCTCTGCCTAATGTTCCCTCTGCTCGTGCTCTCTGTCTCTCTCTCTGACAAATAAATAAATAAAATCTTAAAAAAAATAAATATAGTAAAATGCTTGAAAACAAGGAAGAAATATCTAAGATAAAAATAAAGCCTGAACAATATCATGCCCTGTTTTTTTTATTTTCCAAATTTTTTTTTATTTTGTTTTGTTTTGTTTTTTGTTTTTGTTTTTGTTTTTTCCTTGTCGGATTCTTCCATAAAGACTCTCTCAGAATAAGTTCCCCAATAGAGGCTGAATGCTAACATTCCTGGTGGATCCGTCTGCATTTGCTGACTGTTAGGCTGATTATCTACTTAAAGGATGGTCCTTATCCCTAGCACTCCCCTTTCTGTTTGAATTTGGATCATTCATATCTTATAGTCACCCCTGGCAACAGGTAGGATAACAAGGAATTGAAAACAAAGATAAGCCATCCTGCGTTCCTTTAGCAGTTTTGCTAAAAGATTTGATAGTTTGAAATATTTGATAAGTTAAAATCAATTCTGTGGACTCTTATTTACCAAGGCTCAATGATAAATTTTTATTTATCATTGACAAAATGATTAGTGATGCTAAGCTGCTATCTGGTATAGCAATACCTGGTATTGGTAACAACACTTCAGTGACCTCGAAGAATTCGTATGAGTACCAGTGGGACCCTGGGAATTTTAGGCACAGAGAAATGTTGGTTCTGAGGATTATATTTTTAGTAAAACTTCATTTCTGAGGAATCTAAAAGTGAAGCTCAAATATAACAACTTCAGGAGCCCACTAAGGTAGAGATTAAAATTTAAAAGGGAACATTATAAATCCTTAACGTCTTTCCCAATTTTCAAGTCAGGTGGCCTTATGTAGACACTCTTATTTTCAAAGTTCACGATTTAAGGTATCTGTCTGGTAATAAAGTATACATTGTTTCATATCATGAAACCCCCACAATACATTTATACTGCCTTACTTTTCTTTTTGTTCTATGGAATATGCCACCAATTAGAGAGACTTAGGATTGGATTTTGAAAGCTTCAAGAAATAGGACCCACAGGTATTACACATGCTAAATTTCTCCAGTCATCATCTAAAATTAATGATCACATTTTGACATAGTACAAACTGAACCTGGGTCAGCTTACTTACTTGATGTACCAGAAGTCAGACTGGTATCATAAATCAGTTTATGACGAGCTTTAGATGGGATGACATACAAAAGAGGATTATATGTCACCAGAATCTTGACACTAAAATAAATAAAATCTGACATTTAAAAAAAAAATAAATAAATACAAAGAAAGAAGAAAAAGAATAAAGGGAATGTACTGTATCATTACTTGTATTGCCTATGTATTCACTAGTGTGTTTACACAGGTTAAGTTGGCTCAGGAAAAGCCCAAAACAACATTTCCAAGAAATAATTTATGGGATGGAAAAACCTCATTTAAAGTGAACATAGGATATATAGCTAGAACTAAAAGTAGGAGATGGTCATTTTAAAATTGAATAAAAATATTATTAATTGGTTTTGCTCACAGTGGTTATTGTTGGGTTGATAAATGAATCTGAATAAAGTGTAAGAATAAGATTACAGACGAACTGAATATGAGTCAAAGACAGGGTCAATTCTCTTTCTGCACAAGGAGTCAAGTTTTCTACTAGGGGCACTCCTTTCATAGGTGTGTACTATTTACCATGAGGAGAAGTAGAATGTGAATGCTTCACTATTCCTGGAAAAAGAGGTCCTGTAAATTAGAATATCCGTCTCCTATGTAATCATTTATTAAGATGCTGTCATTGAAAGTGGAATACCTAGATGGCTTGTCCTTTGGTAAGGAGGTGGGAAACTGGAACACTGCTTTGGGAATTATATAAATGGTGCAATCACTTTAGGAAACTATTTGGTGGTATCTAAAAACATGCATACACAGTAACCCAGAAATTCTACTTTTTAGGATACACCCAACATATGTGTATGCTCACAAACTTACACATACTCCATGCACACTTGTTTATCATGTGACATATCCTAGAAAGTTTATAGCATCTCTATTCATAATCGTCTCAAACTAAAATACCCAACTATCCACCAACAAATTAATGAGTAATTTGCAGTATATTCACTTGATGAAATATAATCACGAGAATGAACAATCTACAACCACACAAAACAATACAGATGAATATTACTATCACAATGTTGATGGGAAGAAGTCAAAACAGAAGAGTTTATACTGTATAATTTCATTCATAAAAAAAGTTCAGAAACAGGCAAAACAAATCCATGCTCTTGGAAGTCAGGATGGTGGTTATCTTTGGAAGCATAGTGACTGAAGGGAGGATGAAAGGGTATCCTTGGTCATGTTTTATTTCTGGATCTGAGTGTTGGTTATATGAATATAGCTAGGCATTTTTTTTCTCACCCAGTTGCACATTCACACCTATCATCTCCTACTGATCAGATTCTCTTAGAGTGCTAAGGGCTACATAAAAATAATTTATGGAAATATTATTTATGGAAAAATAATTTAAGGAAAGAGAGTCCTTTCCCTTTGTACCAAAACTGATGAGGAAAGATACTTTTTTTTATTTTTATTTTTTTAAAGATTTTATTTATTTATTCGACAGAGATAGAGACAGCCAGCGAGAGAGGGAATACAAGCAGGGGGAGTGGGAGAGGAAGAAGCAGGCTCATAGCGGAGGAGCCTGATGTGGGGCTCGATCCCATAACGCCGGGATCACGCCCTGAGCCGAAGGCAGACACTTTAACCGCTGTGCCACCCAGGCCCCCCAAGATACTTATTTTTTAAAATCCTATAGGGCTAACACAAATTAAGCCTTTCAAATTCATTTCAAAACACAAGATAATTGTTTCCCTCTCCAGAAATGTCTTCTTTCCCTTTCTCGGCATTTCTGCAAGTGAGATCTCTCTGATGGTTCTGTTACCTCAGTCCAAATGGATTTTCTTTAGGAAGAGACGCCTCAGGTTTGGTTTTTTTTTTGTTTTTTGTTTTTTTTTGTCCGTGAGTATCTCAGCCAGGGGTCAGGAGAGCAGCGCACACAACACAAGTTGTAGTAATCCTCTTCCTTAATCAGGGGAGACAGAACGAAAACGTACCCACCAGCAACACCAACACTATTGGCAACAGGTAACTGCCTTTGCTCAAGACATTGTGAACTTTATAACAAATGACTAAAGAAGGTTATGGAGGGAAAATACTTAGCCATTTTCTAGGCAATGGTAAAATATAGAAATAAAACAATTATATGAGTATATGAGCAGAAAACTTTTTATCAAGTACGACCCAAAAATGGCAAAAAGATTATTTCACCATGTTTCTCTCTCTACGGTGACCCCTCTTTCACTAGAGAATGTACTTACATCATCAAATTAATGCGTTTCTTAAACAGGACATAAACCTTCCCTTTAGATGAGAACACTAATCAGATTCAGATAGTTTTTCATTTTCCATCTATCTAAACACTGCCATTACTTGGAAAGGAAAATCCCTAAAAACCAAGGCTACTTTACAGAGTTAGACCTCTCTTCCCAGCCAATCCATTTGATTATCCTATATAAACAAATTCTGCCATTGCATTCCTTTATCCATAGCAACTTCAAGTGGATAATCCACAAATCAATTAAAGACAAGTTAATTGCCAAAAGGGATCAAGGAACAAGCATTAGAAACATAATATTTACAGGCACCATCCTAAAAATTTATGTGTTAGAGAAAAGTTGGTCTGACTAGCTTTCCTTCTAATCCAACATTTTAAATTTGTATGATTGCTTTTGAAAATAAAAAATTCATCACATCATTACTCTTAGCTTATGACATCTATGTTTTGGGGCTGACATGGACAGATAAACCAAGCCAAAAAAAAAGTATTAATATAGGTATTAATATATTTTTTTTAACTTTAACATTTCCTACGTTTGAAACTTTTTGAAGATTACAGGAAATAATGCAACAGAAAGTATAATATCCACCCCCCCTTTCCTCCTCCTCACATGTATACAATAAAGGAGAAACAAAGGCAAATTCAGTGAGGAGACTGGACTCTGATCTGCCCAAGAAGACAGTCAGTGATGAGGTCAATATTCGTAAGTTTCCGTCCACTCAGTGCAGTTCTGAGTTATGTCTTGTCTGCCTAGGACTGCAATGTACTTATGGATATATGGAATGGATATACTTCAACTTCTATGTAAATAAATTGTTGTTTTCTTTATGAAGGCTTCCTTGAGTTTTCCAAGCAGAATCTCTTATCTCAGTACCTATGTTATTTTATTTCTGCCTTTGTATTCTGCCTTCTTCGACTACAATGAAAGCTTTATGAGAGCAAAGACCTAATCCATTTTACTCATCATTCTATCCCTCCTATAAGGTCAATAGTTTTAGGTAGCTAAGAAATTAGGAGGCATGGTGGGGTGCGGGAGCTGTCCATACCAGCTGACAAAAGCAGACTCTTAAATTTTCAAGAGTATGGATAAATTGGTTGCTATACCTAGCAACTATAAAAAGTTAAATTATATAAACTTATAATTAAAAATTAATTTAATTAAAAAAATATGTTACAATTACATAATAAATATTCAAAACTCTTCACTTCCTTATAGTTTGCCTACATTGTGATATCATGTATGTTCTTGAGGTCGTTTACATCTACATATCTATATGTGCTATACTGCTTGCGAACTCTCCATTTAGTGCCCTCTACAACTTGAAATGGGCCGCGGGGAGGATTTTTGCCATGGAAATCAGCAATTTTACAAATAGGCTTGTGTGTGTGTGTGTGCGCGTGTGCATGTGCGTGTATCTTCACAGAAAGCTGGCTGTTAACATTCACCAGCCCACTAATGAAAAGGCTTATCATAGGCATTCAAAAATAGTTTCTGAATGAATGTATTCATTTTTTATATGAATTCTGATTACATTTGAGTGATTTGTTCATGGTCACATTAGTTCTTAGTTTATCCCTTTAGCCCATCACAAAGCTTCTCTTTTTCAGGTTCACTCAAGCTTTCTTTTCAGAACGGGGCATACATATGATTCACAGTAACTCTGCGTACTTGTCTAACTCAGCCTTACAGAAAGTCAGAGGCTTTCCTCATCCCCTTATCAAGAAAATTAGAAAAGCTCTCCAATTATGGTTTGAAAGTGAAAAACAAACTGGACGTTATGAGGGGGCATAGCCAAGGCAGGAGGTGGGTATCTGGGGGGCAAAACCCATCAGGACTGGGGCCTCCACAACGAGAAGCAGCAAAGGAAGGGGTACAGAAGCAAATGCTCCCTGTCTCGTAAAATGCTCATTGTTTGCTCTGCTCAGACTAAACAAGTCTTCTCCGGGCCGCTCACTGAAGGTACTATCCTTTAAAATTATGCGCTGGGGATTCCTCAGTTTCATGACTTACAGTCAAATTTCTACTAGCTGAAAATCATAAAATCAACATTATGACAATAATATAAATTTTACTGGCCACAAATTAAACCCGGATGCTCACTTCCATTACACATTCTGAAATCGTATAGTTTTAAAAGCATGGTATGGCTCTCACGTGGACCATCAGAACGATTCACAAGCATAATTACAAGCTCTCAGCACTGGGGGGTGTCTTTCCTTCTTCTGCCACCTTGATTTCTGCCTCTCCTGCCTGTCCACACTTGACAGTGTTCCATGCTGGTTGGTAGCCCACAGCCACCTCTTAATCAGTACTTTTGTAATAACTGCACACAGTTTTATGTCTTTCTGTCTGTGGTTGCTCCATGTTCTGTCTTGATAGTACAGAGAACTCACAAGCCTTATTTCCCCTCTTCATCTCTGTTTCTGGTTGGCATTGCATTGCTAATTACACAGACACCTTTGAGATATGACTTTCTTTCAATTTAGGAAATCTCAGCTAATGCCTTTGGCAAAAATTTTATTTACAAAAAGGCCCCTACAAAAAAAACAAAACAAAACAAAAAACCTACCACAGCTGTTGTAGGAAGGGATTTTTAGACTTGTAGGTAAAGTGCCTAAGGTTAGTTTTACATGACAGAGTCTTTCTAGTATTTAGAAGCCCATCCTTTTGTGGTGGCTGCCCAATTCTGACTCTTGCACTCCTCCTTAGTTGCAGAAAGTAAGCATCAAACCATTCTGTTTGCTGCCTCACCAAGGCATTGAATTAGATGGGATCTACATTGAAGTGAGGTGCTGGGACACTGGAGGAAAAAATTGTGCAGAAGCGCACAGAGCCATGGTTTCGAGCTCTGGCTGTGACACTATCAAATTTCATGACCTGGGCTCTCTCTAGGTCTTGAGGTTTTTCCTTTTCTTTTTTCCTTCTTTCCTTTTTTGTTTTTTGAGGGCGGGGGGGGGGTGGCGGTGCAGGCAGAGGAGAGAAAGAATGCCAAGCAGGCTCCACGCCCAGCACGGAGCCCGAGGCAGGGCTTGATCTCCCAACTCTGAGAATGTGACCTGAGCCAAAGTCAAGAGTCTGATGTTCAACCAACTGAGCCACCCAGGTTCCCTGGTCTTTTTAGGTTTTTTAATGTAAGATGATGGGTTTGTGCAGATGAACTCTTGGGTCTCTTCAGCTTTTGCCCTCTGCTCTGTGAACGTAGGGAAAGGAAGTAGAGTGTCCCCATTCTTGTAGGGGCTAAAAACATTTGCTGATAGTTTCATTCATTCAAGCCATATTCATCAACCATCTACACCACGTCACACACCCTTACAGGCATTAAAGATTAAGGGGTGGAAAGAAGAAGGCAAAAATTACTGTCACATGGAGCTTGCATTCTAGTATTAATAATAGCTCACATTTATTTTGGTGTTTTCATGTGCCAGGAATTATATATGATTAACAGACCTAATCCTCACAACATCCCATTTTACAGATCAGGAAACTGAGGCAATCAAGTTCAATAACTTTCCAATGTCTAATAGCTGGGAATGAAAGTGTGGAAATTGGAACATCAGCAGTGTGGCTCTGGAGCCAGCCAGCTCCCAACCATTACTCCACAGCACCTCTCAAAGATGCAGCTGCTTAGACATGCAAGCCACCAGCTGCACTGTACTATTCTGCAAGCACAGGTGGCCCCCGTGATAGTGGCCAACCTATATGCCTATGTGACAAAGAAGCATCACAAATTTGGTGAAATGATAAGAGGACAGTGGAAAATACTATAAAAGAGGGGGTACGTAACCCACTTTTCTGTACATATTCTCACTGAGGGGCACAATGGCCTTCTGAAGTAGGCATTAATATTTTCCATTTATAGACATGGAATCTGCTAATAGAGGTTAGGGAAATTGACCAGTCAAGAAAGCAGCGGAGTTGGATTCAAACTTCACCTGTTCAGTTCTAAAGCCAAAGTCTTTCCCCTATACCATGCCACCTCTGCCCACATGTGCTACCATTGTTAACCTGCCTGTTATTCCTATAACAATTGTTATGTTGCCTTTACGGTAACTATTTTTCCCATTTTCAATTATGTTATTATTAATCCCAATTTGGAATATCCTTAAGAAGGTCTGTTTAATATTCAAAACAATGCCAGTGGCATGAAACAGGATGAAGTTGACCTCTTTTGCTCAGAGAATCTTCAGGCTCCACTGAACAGCTGGCCGAGGAGCAACATTTTGGCAGTGAAATACAACCACATGACCAATGTTTTTGGCCACATGAAATGAGCCAGATGGAAGCCCATGGAGCAAAATCCAGGGAGAGGATAGAGCCAGGCTGCTTTAATCACTGATTGGTTTTTTTTTTGTTTGTTTGTTTTTGTTTTTTTGTTTGTTTTTGTTTTACTTAAGAAATCCTTTTTTTTTTTTTTTTTTTTTAGAGAGAAAGAGAGCAGGGGGAGGGGCAGAGGGAGAGAGAGAACCTTAAGCACGCTTCACGCCTACACAGAGCCCAAGGCAGGGCTCAATCTTACAGCCCCGAGATCATGACCTGAACTGAAATCAAGAGTCGGCCACTTAACCGACTGAGCTACCCAGGCACCCCAAGAAATACTTACATTTTGATGCTCTTAACATTGCTTTAAACCAGTATCAATCAGGTTAGATGACAGTTCAGATATTATTTAGTAACTTTATATTTTAATTGACAACTAAGTCATGTTCTACATCAAATTACAAGGTGCTATTTCTTCAGAGAAAGATTCTGAGTTGAACCAAGGAGGATAGTGAATCTATTAGAATAGCAGCTCTCATGATGGAACTCCTCCTTGTGTGGTCATGGGAAGATTTGGTCAGGAAACTGGAGGTAGCAGAGTGGCTATTTAGAAGTCTAGGCTCTAGGACAGACTGCTGGGGGTCACGCCTGGGCACATTTCTTAAACTCTGCCTAGTTTCCTCAGCTACAAAATAAAGATGATACTAGATCCACCTTGTGAGTTTGTTTTGTGCCATTAAAGAGATAATGTGTGTACATTACTGGGGATGTGGCATGGCACCGGATAAGTGGCCATTAGAAATTAGATCTTATAACTTACTTACTACTATTACTCCACACTTGACTGCCCTCCTATGTCTGTGTGGCCTCTCATCCCTGAACCTTCCATTCTTTGTCTCTTATTTAGTGGTAAGTATTCCCATTCTCTTCCCCATAGAATTAAATGAGATGAGTTGTGGGGCACTAAAAACAAGAGTAATCTCTTCTTTTATATCTGAAAAGCTTAAAAAAAAATGCTATGCAGTGGGAGGCATGAATGTGGCATCTGGGAAGTGACATCCCAGTGGCACCTACTTCACCTCCTAAGGCCTTGGCTGTAGCCCATATTTCTAGTGCGTACTGCTTGGTTTACTTTGACAACAACTGACGTGCTACTGCTCAGGTTTCCATGGTAACGGAGTAGTTGAAACCACACTCTGCTCTTGTCCTTGCCCGTGTCTGCTACTATCGGATGTCCGGATCCAAGTCGCAGGTCTGAACATAAATTTCTAAGAGCACAGGGGATGATTTAAGGTCATTGAGGGCTTTTGTTTTAGTAAATACGGCTTTATCTTTCCAGGGCTCCAATATCACTTTGTGCTTTTTGTTTCTCCATCCAATTGGTGGTTAATCCTCCTTTCCACTGACCGGTCTGTTTCATATTTAAAAATTTACTTGTTAACCCTTCTATAAGAGGTACAAGTATGCATAAATGAATTCAATTAATCACCTATTTGGCAGCTCTGTTAAAATCCTGGGGGAGGGATGTTGACGTTGATACTATTGGCAAAAAAGAGATTTGGAGATTTTTCTGAGAATCTCAATTATTTAGTGTATCCACGACCCCGCTTAGTATAAGAGATGGTAAAACTAGAACTGCTCTCTGTTTCTGGCCTGTGGGTTGCTGGTAGAACCCTCTCTGTCCTAAATGTACGTTGGATGACTTTCTCTTCTATTTGCATACCACCCACTCCATAGTCACCCCGTAACTTTTTTTCTTTTTTTTTAATGTCGCTTTCTGAGAGGAGAGAAAGCAGTTTTGTGATTTGTTCTGGTTGGAAGATGAGACCATTTCTTGAAGAGTAATTTTCTATTTAAAGTTTCCTTGAACATTACTATACTTTTAAACAATAACATTTAGAAAGACGAAATGTCCCGTAGTTCCCTTGGGGAGTTGGCAGAGTCCACCAACCTGCTAAGTCTTACTTCTTATTCTTTCTTTCCTTCCCAGATCATTATCTTTCCAATTTTTTTTAAATTTATTTTTAGGTACCATATTTAAAACTCCAACATAAATTCAGTCATTTACATTCTCTCCTCAAACCTAATGTGATGAACACACTCTTCCCTTCTCTCTCCTCTAAAATGATGGGAGAGGTGTGGCTCTAAATGAGGACTGGCACTCATTCCAGAGCCACAGAGGAAAAGTAGCCTCCTGAGTATGTAATCCTCTCTTTCTCTCTGTATCAAATCAGATTTGGCTTAATAAAATTATATATTAACCATATTTGGCCTTCTATAAAAATGTATTTTACCCACAAAAGACAAAAATTTGTCACTGCTGAAAAACCACTTGCCAATGTATTTTAAGCATTATGTAACTGTTCAAAATCGTATTTCTCAGGGATGAATACTCATCCAATGTATGTGATTTGCTATTACTTTAACAAAGCAGACTCTTTAACTGAATTTCATATATTGTAGACATGGCTTTCCTTTATCCTGAATGAACGCTGAAGAAAACTATTCCAGTTTAAAGTTAAGTTTATCACCAGTATCAGGCATTCATGTCCATTCTATCTTCAAAGAAAAAACAATATACTATACTAGACACATTTGAGGATTTTACAGAACATAAAATACTTTCCTTAAACCAACAGTCTTATAAAGGAGAAATTTAATGAAGAAATATTGGCTAATGCCCAGTTATTTCAGTTGCTTCAATAGTAAAATCATATCCAATGCCTCTCAAAGGTCAAGGTAATCTTAGGCTACTTTCATGTTTTAAGGATCTCATATATTAAACAAATGCAAAAACAAAATTGCAAAACTGTGGGAAAATTTAAATGTTTACATTAAGCAGTTTAATACCTTTAAGTCTAGGAATGCTATGCAACAAAAATGTGCTATTCAAAAGATAACTGTAGAATTTAAGAGTGTGTACACATACATACACATAGGGATTCATGGTTCATTTGAGATGGTGTGGCCTGTTAAAAGTTTATAGCTATACAATAAACATCTTTCTTTCATTATTGTCAGTGTATTGCTATAGTTAAATGCATAATCTTTTTGAGCACTGACAGCCTCTGAAAATGTGAGACTAGAGTGGCCTACTGCCCTCCTACTTCCCTAACCTTCTACTGGACTCTTGGCCTGTGATAGGCCCTGATTATTTGACAAGTTGACTTTGCAAATAAAGGGGTGATACCAACTAAGACAATGTAGCAAGATGCTTCATCAAATATGCATTAATGGCACTCCTGTCACATATAAGAAAGCCTCTGGCCTCAAAGGATTTATACTCCAAATGGAGAGACAAAGGAGGACCCACAGAACAGTGAAGACAGTATGTATAAACAGTTTATTACATGTGCGATTCACATACAAATTAAAAGCACATCAATGAGGGACAAAGTCTCTCAAACTCCAAAGGAGACTGGCCCATGATGGTGATTCAGGATGTCAGTCTAACCTCTTGTTAGGAAAAACGCTTGTTTGAACTACCAACATGGGCACTTAAATACATGGAAAACTCATCCTTAGACATCCCAGTGCTTGTTGTATTTTGGAAAGGATCAGAACGTGACCGAAGGACAATGAAATAACTTTGCCAGATGAAGGCAAGTTTCATAATGCATCTCCAAATCATACAGTACAGCTGAAACTGCATTTTTTTTTTTTTGAGATTTCTGAAACACCAGTGCCACATCCTATTCCTTTCACACCATCCAGTAGTTAGACATGTACGATATCCCAGGACTCATTATCAGGTCTCAATGAGGAGGAGAGTCTAGAAGTCACCATCTATTGGAAACAAGACCTGTAATGTCTTCAAATCTTCAATGAGCATACAACGTAGTACATAAGAAGCATGAGATGCAAATAATAAGCACGAGATGTGCGTTCAGTAGAATGCAAAGCATATAGTAGGGTGTATAATTTCTAATGTTGAACTGTATTCATAACTAATAAATTAATATAATTAATAAAAACAAATGATATTTATTTTGTTTCGAACTAGAAATTAATAGAATTGCTACTTACACTTTTAGATGCCAATTTTTATTTATCCCTTGTCAAAGTTTGCTTATGCATTGTTACTATAAGTGAAGTATATAATTTGATTTCTCTGATTTTACAGTTCCCTGTAAGTTCCAAGGGCACTATGTTTCATACTGTCTAAAATAAATAACTCCAATGAATTATTTTAAATCCAAATTAAAATGTTTTTTATGCAAGTAAATTAGAGCACATTATAATCCAAATTTAATGCATGCTTCTATATAGGCCAAGTAGTCTCCAGATATGTTGCATTTGGTCTAAATAAGAAAGATATTCCCAAGATTTTGCTAACAGTTTCAACTGTATTTGCTTTTCCTGAAATAGCGTCCACTGCTTACAGACTAACCAATCAGAAACAAAAAAAAAAAGTGTGAAGAATCAATCTTTTCCTTGTAAATAGCTAGAATACTCAAGCAAAGAAGGAAATTAAAGATTTTTTTCTCACTGTCTCCTATTTTCTAGCTATTTGGTTAAAATGAGCTAACTTGGATATAAAACAAAATTGTCATTGACGATTTATTGAGATCATGAAGTCAAGATCTTTCATGTGATTTCTACAGAAATCTTCAGAAATAAAAGATTAACAGAAAATCGATTTTGATTTTATGGTGTCTAATTCTCCTGGACAAGATTAAAACACTGAATTACCATCTAGATCCCAGAGCTAGTTGCCACTTTTACATGTAAATGTACCCAGAAACCCTTACAAACCAGATAGTATTTCCTTTTTGTTGTTTGATTGCCTGTTTAATCAAGCATGACACCTTTCCTGACATTTAAAGGGTTAACTGCAAGTTAGCATGACCAAAGTTGGCTCTTTTAACTCCATCAGGGTTGCTAATACCCTTGTTTTCCAGATGCCAATAATAGGAATGCTGTTTTTTTAAGTTCACTGTTTAACACTCAAAATTAGCTTTTAGAGTTAGTCAACTTCCGGCTACTTCTCAGGTTCCCACATACCCCCTGACTATTTTAAGGTTCATCTCTTTGTCACTCATATTTCGCATACTGCCAACTTAACGCATGCTAGGAGTTAAATAGATCAACACAGGGCAAAAGCATATTTCGGCGGGGGTAGGGGGGTGGGAGAGCTAAAGTTACAGAGACTGATTTAAAAAATTCTTCCCGGCTACAAAAAGTAAAGAATGATACCTGTAGGACTTTGAGAAACGCAATCTTGTTTTGGCTCTGGGAGATGGTCCTGGCACTGTGACTCCCTGAGGATCCCAAAGAAAAGCCATTTGTAAGGAAGGTGCCAGGATCGCTGGAAACCGCTGAAAGAGTGAAGTCAGAGTGGGTGCAGGGCCCGGGGGCCGCAGGGCCCCGTGCCGAGCAGGAGGCACTTGTAGCTGAGTGAGGGCATTTCCTCTGTGTGGTGTGGTGGTATGCGCTGACAAGGAGGTGGCAGGCTGGCTGAAGCAGGGGTGGAAGGGATGGCCAGGACTTCCTGCTGCGTGACACTTGCCCTTTGCGACAGAGCTTGCTTCACTCAGACCTTATCTCATTAATAACATGAGCAACACTGTCTCACAAATTTGTTTTTAAATATAGTCCTGATTAAACAGCATAGTCACATGCCACTCCTAAAAAGCACAACACACACACACACGTGCGCGCGCACACAAACACACCATGAAAAGTATGACTGAATGTGGGTGAACCTTTACTATCAAGTGCAAAGTTAAAAAAAAAAAAAAAGGTAAATAGAGGGCCTTTGTTAAAAAAGAAGTAATTACGTATCTACAATGGGGAAATTCAACAAAGATTACTACACTTCACACAACTAGCTGCCAAATACAATTTTCCTTATTCCAACTCCTCTTAAAAACAGGGATGGACATCATTATTTGCAAACCTTCCACAAGGATTTAATCGTCTTGAAATACCAGCGTCTCCCTGCAAGTCAGTGTGCCAAGAAAACAGGCAGATCACTTGCAAAGCTTTTGGCAGCTTTCCCCTCAAGGAGATGGTGCGTCACCTTGGAGAGTGAATTATAATGCATGACTTTGACAACAAAGATCAATTTTCTTGCTCATTTTCTATTCCCTAGAAACATTTCTTAACTCTCTGATAAATCCCTTAAAACAACTTTCTTTCAAATTAAATAAATGATGAAAGCCAAATAGAGCCCTTTGCATGTTTTATGAGTCCAGCACTTTTCAGGGAGGCATATATTTCAAGATATTGTACGCAAGGAGTCAAAGGACCCCAATGCCGTCATCAGTCCTCACCATGGAGTGGTATTTAATGTTAACAGTGCAGCATAATTCCATCAGTCCCTGTCCAAACACTGCCCCACGGGTGACCTCAACTGTAAACCAAGGCAGAACTTCACTTCTCCCGGATAAGATTAGAGAGGCTTGGAGTGCCCAAGAGTGAATTTAACCCACTCTGAGCTGGACAAAACTGGCCGACAGTTGAGCTTACTGATGGTCACCGTATCTGCTAAATTGTGAGACCCATACCACCCCATCTATCTCTTACATAGTCTAGGGGTCCAAAATATTCACATACTTTCTATGAAAGCTCAAGTAAGTAAAGAGGACACTTATTATCCCAGCAGCATCTGGCACACCAGGGGTTCTTGAGAGCACGGCAGGTTCCATATCGGCTTTGTGAATGAGTAATAGAAAACATTTTCATGGTTTCACCTCTTTAATATCTGACAGATGGGCTTCAGGAACGGGTGGGTGAGAGCTGACTAAACAGCAGTGAACTCAGAGGAGCCAAGAGTTCATAAACAAACACGTTCTCTCTGAATCAACCTGCAATATTTGAATGCTTCACAAATCACAGCGTTCTGCTTTTGTACTCGGCTCCACAGCTCATAAGAGTAAAACTGGAGGCTACCTTCCAGGTATGCTTTGAGAAAGACCGAGGAAGTGCTTGTGTCTATACCTACTCGAGTCTCCCCATCTTGGTGGATGAAATTCCACTATTATCATTGCATTCTTTTACACTATTTGATTTCCACGTCAGGACGGCTCTGAGAAAATGCAAACACTCCTGGCAGAGTTAACAAGCTGCTGAACAACTTGGTGTTTAGTAGTATGGCTTTATCTGAAACTGAAGTCAGAAAATATAGGAGAATGGGGAATGAAGAGGAGGATGCCCCTGAGAGCAGGTGCAGGGAGAGTGGGGGTGGGGAACACACAGACAGGCATGAGAGCAGGAGGAGTGGTACTAGCTAAGATGAGCTCCCCTCAACCTTCCACGTGGGACAGAACTCTCCTTCTAACTGGTGGCATTTTACATTTTACAGGTGAAATAACCTCAGTATTTCCTGGAAATAAAAGCTGCACTCCTTAAATAATTACTCACTGCCTCCTTTTCATTTCTTCTGTATAGTTATACATAATCCCCCCATAGGTTCGCAGGCCTCAGTCAGGTCGCAGAAATAAGCCACTTATTTCTGACATTAATCATGAGTAAAATTAATTTTAATTAATTTATACTTAATTTCAAGTAATATACCAATATTCTTTGGAAGGACTGGCTAGTACTTCACAGACGTGAGAATTTATAGACAACCGGAAAAAAATAAAAATTAAATAAGATGTTGGCTAGGATGAACCTTTGCTGTCAGTTACGTTTTAAACAGTTGTTTATAAATTTCACTGCACGTGTACTAAAGGGTAGAAAAAGAAATAAGGTAATATTTGGAATATCTTAACATGTCATTGTTAAACATTTCTTTACCCATAAGAATATTAGTAGAAACAGGATTTGGTGGCAGAGAAGTTCCATCCCTGAGACAAACTCATCTACAAGTTGGAAACTAAAGTTATACCCCCAGGAAAACCAAATTCTGAAATCTAAACTTTGCCTCCACCAAACTGTTATCCAATAATTCCTAAACTCCCTAAAAGCTCAACAACATGCCCACCTCCTCCCAACAAGGTAGATCTTATGCTCCACAGCTCTATAAAAGGCATTTTCTTTGACTCTTGAATATTTCTGGGATTTTGGTTCCAAGATTCCAGATGCTACAAGTGGCAAATTTGGGGTCTGGTGTCTGACACAGAAACTCAGCATTTCCTTTATAGGAGATAGTTACTATGAATCAAATTGGAAGTCCCAAATTTAAAAGTGGAAAACTTTAAACATAACTCACATAGACATTTGCTTACTCCAAGTCACTATTTTGACAGGTGGGGGTTGGTGAACTGAACTTCAGAGAAACAAAGAGTTACATTAGTGGGGTTGCATTATGTTGAAATACTTTGCCTCAGGAAGCCAGGGCAGGCAGAGATAGGGTCTAGGATAATGCTGTATTTTGAAATCATGGCTGGTCACAGACTCGAAGGTGGTAGAAGTTAACGAGGAAGCAAACAACCTCATTTCATGTTCATTTATCAGCTACCTCTGACAGGAGTTTCATTGTAAGAATTCTATTTTCACAGTGATCAATTGCAAAAGAGCGTGCCAAAAGGAAATTTAACAACCGGACTTGCGCACTTCTCTAAACTAGTATTCATATGGTATCAGTAACTGGTTTTTATTACATTCGTGTATTATCAAAATCAACTATCAATTTTTTTTAAAGATGTCTTTATATATATTAGAGAGAGAGGGTGTGTGTGAGTGGGGGGAGGGGCAGAGGGAGAAGGAGAGAAAGAATCTCAAGCAGACTCCCTGATAAGCATGGAGTGTAACTCAGGGTTCGATCTCACAATTGTGAGATCATGACCTGAGCTGAAATCAAGAATCAGATGGCTTAACTGACTGAGCCACTCAGGCACCCCTCAGCTATCGATTATTATTCCAATGGAAATGCCACAAAATAACACAAGAATTTTTCTTGATCTGCTTTCAAATAGTCATTCTAAACCTTACATGTGCCTACTTGATTTAGAGGTCAATTCTTCTGTGTTCTAAAATGGAGGACAATTATCTTATAAGTTGTAACACTAATAGAATGCTAAGAGAATTGACGGTACCCATAACCTTAACAGCGTTAGGAACACACGCTCTTATTTTAAGCTGCTACAAACACATTCTTTATTCATTTATGTTTTGGGACACAAACAGAAATAAAATGTAATCTAAGAGCTAACATTATTAAAACATAGAATAAAACAATCAACAAGAGGCATGGTTAAATATCAGAATAAAAGAAATAAAATTGGATTGTGAATCTAAATGCTTTGCTTTACCTTTAAGGTTCCCATTTGCATTAGAGTATTTAAGGATTCTTTTTAGCAATTCAGAAGATAATTAAGTCAAACCCTTTCTAACCAAAAAAGCACTGAGTTCATTCTAAATACTTGGGTAAATGGGGGTTGAAGGAAAGAAACTGAGGAAAAAACAAGCAGGAAGGGAAATACATTTCATGTTTATTAAGCATCTACTAGATGACCGATAAAGTCCCAAGAGATTTTTCTAAGTAGTGAACAGGAAATATTTTAGAGTCAAATTCCTTAAAAAATTTGGAATTAATATATGTTAATCAGTTGAAATAAAAAAAATAAACACAACTTTTTTTTAAAAAAGATTTTATTTATTTATTTGAGCGAGAGAGAGATAGCCAGTGAGAGAGGGAACAGAAGCAGGGGGAGTGGGAGTGGGAGAGGAAGAAGCAGGCTCCCAGCAGAGGAACCTGATGTGGGGCTCCATCCCAGAATGCCAGGATCACGCCCTGAGCCAAAGGCAGAGGCTTAATGACTGAGCCACCCAGGTGCCCCTAAACACAACATTTTCAATGTGTGTAAAAGTCTTCTGGGGTCAATAATTGTGGAATTGTCCAATTTTTTATGCATGAAATTTTTAGAAGTCAGGAAACCTTTTTTCTTTTCCAATATTGTATTCATACGTGCAGACTGAAAAAACGAAAACAAAACACCTCTCCTTAGGTATTAACTAGTAAGCGAAAGGGTGGATTATAGAATTTCGTTTTGAAAGCTACTTCCTCTGAGAAGTCTTCCCTGCTTTCCCAGACCAAGGGAAGTCTCCACAGCACCCTGCACTTGTTCTTTGTCACTGTCAGCACATTTGTAATCACTACTTATTCAACATCAGGCTTCCCTGATGGACCTAGCCATCTAAAGGGCATAGACCATGTTTGCTTTCCCATTGGATGCCCAGTACCTAGCAAATGACTGGGAAAATAAGTCACAATAATGTTTGTTTAATGAATGAACAAACCAATAACCACCTCAGGGCCTCTTGACAAGAAGATGCATCACCATTATTATATCCTTTTGTGTTCCCAAGTAGGGACAAAACATTTTGCCATGGTAGGACTTACTTATTTTCTCTTTCCTTACATGTTCCCTCTGTCAAAACCATAATTGTAGCAACGAATAAACAAATAAAATAATAAAACCAGAAAAAAAAAATACAGTCACTGTTATGACCAAATGAATTACAGGCCTATCCTCAGATTAGGGTTTTTTTTGTTGTTCTTCTTCTTGTTTTTGTTTTGGTTTGTTTTTTGATGAAGCATCATTGGGTAAATATGCAGGGCAGTCCTGATAGAGGGTATTGGAGCAACAGTCCTGCCATAAACTTGAGTGACCTTGAGCACTGCTACCTGACCTTGCTAAGTTTCAGTGCCACACTTACCCAAATGAGAACTACTGCAAAGAGGTTTGGAGAAGAATGAATAGTACAATTTACATGAAAGTTTTTTGAAAAGACCACACAAGGTTTTAAGCACTACTACTGACAATGTCAAGCTTTTTGGTCAGCTACGAAAATTATTTTTTTACTATTAGAAATATTTCCAGAGTTCAAAACTGTACTGTAAGATGGGTCACCTCGTAAACATGGTAAGTAGCAATACCATTTTACCAGCTGCAAAAGGGGTATCGATCTACAATTTTGACAGGTGCTTTTTTTTTCCCTATGTGATGTTTTTAACCTAAATATAAAGGGACAGAATATCAAGCCATTATATTTTACAAGTTAGTCCTTTAACAAAATATTAATGTTTTATATGAAGGATGAAACCCCTCTACTGGTTCTGTGTACTAGAAGTAAAAAAAATAAATAAATAAAATAAGTAAAATAAATAAAATTAAGGGGCAAGGAATTCTACTAAAGTGAGATAATGGAATTTTTCACAATTGTTCAAAATCCTAGGCTTCACCTAAATATAGAAACATTTTCATTTATTTTTTGAAGGCTTAAAGGATGCAACTGAAAAAGCATTTGCAACACTGACTCCAACTCATGCCGCTCTCCTTGTTGACCACACACCAAATAAGGACAGAAATGGCCTCTTTTCAGCTTTTCAGAACTATATTAACAAACAAGCAAAAGCAGTGATGGAATTACCAGGCTGAGAAACAAAATCACTCTCTGGGGAGAAAGAAAAAGACCCCAAATACCAAGAATCTCTAAATAACAACAATCTCATGTGTTCAACTTTGGCACTGTGAACTTTTTCCATGACAGGGTTCAATATCTCACTAAATCTGTATATCCATTTATGGGAGCCAACATTCATGAACTTTCCTGTTCCTGGGTACCTACTGTCACCCCTGTTACCCCAGACCCCTTTTCCTTACCCTGACACTCCTAGTGTGTTGACTGAATCTGTGAAGCAAATGTTACCACAAGGTCTGGGTATCATTTTGTAATTCCTTGTTTTATTAGGATAGTATCAACCACTAATTTGTTATTTATTCTGTGATAAGGGCTTAACATACCTTGTATCATCCGCATAATACTATGAGTTTAGTCTATTTTTATTCTGTTTTATGACAGAAGAAAAAGAGGCTTAAAAGCTGAGGTAACTTGCCCGTATGATCATGCAGCCATGCAGATCTGAGACCAAGATTGGGGATTTTCCAGTTAGAAAACCTATGCTCTTAGCCGACAAAGGCCTAGAATATAACTGAGGAAGGATACAACTCCGGAGAGGTAATTCATGGTGCAAGTTTTGCATTTTCACAGAAGAAACAGGCAATATGCACAATAATTACATAATCTTGTTTAATCTTAACTCACTCTCTCAGATAGACATCATTGTTGCGATTTTATTTTTTTTTTAAAGATTTAGTCATTCACTCTAGAGAGGGAGTTTGAGCAAGGGAGAGGGAGAATCCCAAACAGACACCTCATTGAGTGCAGAGTCCCAGGCAGGGCTGGACCTCACGACCTACGAGGTCATGAGCTGAGCCCGAATCCAGGAGTCAGACGCTCAGCTGACTGCACCACGCAGGGGCCCCTGTTCTTGCGATTTTGTAGATAAGAACCCTGAGGCTCGCAGAGGTTAAGTGGCTTGGCTGACACCACAAAACTAATACACGATGGAGATGTGCGTTCGAGTCAATTCTGCCTAGCTCGAATCTTCTCTCCACAGTAGGTGGGTTCCCCAAGGTCTTTAAATTCGTAATTCTAGGGCCTGGAGACCAAGGCTGAGGACAGGGCCATGTGGGCACAGCTGTGATAACCAGAGTGTTATGGAGGCAGAAAGAGGAGGCCTGGCAGAGGATGGCAAGGCTTGAGGAAAAGTGACAATGTCAGTGTTTTTGAACGCCCTGTGTACTGCACTTTCCCTCCGTATAGTTTACATCAAGAGAAACAGAAACACTTTTCAGTCTGTCTAACCAATGGCAGCAATTCACTAGGAGCTAAAATAGAAATCGGGGTATTTTAGCAACAGTGAAAGAAAGCAAAGTGTGTTTATGTTATTGGTATTTATTTTGTAACAGGATGCAGAAAACTTAAGGTACCATTTTCTAGTGATCTCTCAAAACCACCTAAGAAATTTATAACAGAGATTTATACAGTTAGGGCATTAGTAAGATAACAGGGCACTTTCTGGCCCTTGCTTCCACTGCCATCACTAATTTTACTTCTATTGGTTCAGTGGAGTTAAGTGACTTTCCCAAGTTTGGTAAGTAGTAAATAATAAGCCTTGACTGAAACTTTAGCATACCTCTAAATTTTGGAAAATTAGCCATTTCTAAATTAGGGACTTCCTCTATCAAATTTACTGCCTTTAAAATGTAGAAGTAAATTGGAGAAGGCACAGTTGTTTTTCATTGGTCAGGTGATATCAAGTAAAATAATCTATTTATAGCAAATACTGATTCAAATGCTGATTTAAATTATACCTATATTAGTTTGATATATAAGTTATACCTAACTCTTAAAGGATTGAATTTACAGGGGCGCCTGGGTGGCACAGCGGTAAAGCGTCTGCCTTCGGCTCAGGGCATGATCCCGGCGTTATGGGATCGAGCCCCACATCAGGCTCCTCTGCTATGAGCGCTTCTTCCTCTCCCACTCCCCCTGCTTGTGTTCCCTCTCTTGCTGGCTGTCTCTATCTCTGTCAAATAAATAAATAAAATCTTAAAAAAAAAAAAAGGATTGAATTTACATTTGAAAATAAAACTGCAGTCAAAGAAACAAAGCCATAGCCCTGGGTTTTCAAGCAGTATTGAATAATAGTTAGATAATGAAATATTTTGGGGCAGTGAGTGTTTTTCTTGATATTCTAAGAGTGAGCTTAACTAAATCACAAAATCCAAAAAGATACAGCGTATAGTAGTTTCCATATGAAATTTTTCTCAACAGGTAGCTCTTCCTCCCTTCCTTCTTTCCTCCATTCCCTTTCTTCCTCCTTCCCTCCCAATTACTCACAAATACATATTAGGCATCTACTATGTGCCAAGTGCTATGCTTTATGCATGCTAACAATTAATGGTGAAGACAATCGTGGCAAACAGACCTTAGAACTGATTGAACCAAAGACTGAAACTTCAGCCTTATAAGAAATTGGACTAGGGTTTACATTTTTTAAAAGTGTCAAGGAAATAGGAAGAGAAGGGATATAAAATATTTATAGAAGTGGAAAATGGCTTGAGGTCTTGTTTATGAAAAAAAATATAATTAAGGAGAAGGTGATTCTTCAGATGATCAACATTAAAAACAGATCAAATGAGATATTTTTGCTAAAACACTTTCCTCAGCAGCTGGCCCAGGGGAAACATTTCCCTGACAGTCAATTCATAGTATTATATGAAACTGGGAGGGTGGCAGGAGAGACACATTTATAAGGAAGCTCTTGTCTCATGACTAGTGTCAAGCGTGGGTGTTAATCCCTGCTAGGTGGTTGGGAATACAAAAGAAAATGGAAGCTGCTCCGTCTTCAGAGAGGCTTGCAACCGGGAAAAATCTCACCTCATAAAAACATTTCTGTAACCTATGCTGGTTAACGTTTTCTCAACAAAGTGTATCAGTAGTGCTCACAACATTAAAACTGACAAACTGCCCCTCGGCATCTTTTACAAATCAAGAGAAAAATAAGCATGCCGTAAATAGGGCAATCAGCCCTGCAGTAATCCAGAACGAGCCGAGTTATAGATGTTCAAAACACAAACTTGACGGGACACATAAAACTTGTTTCAGAAAAGAAAAAAAACAGAATATGGTTCTTGCCATATCAAAAAGAGATTTTTCCCCCAAAATGGTATTATGAAAATTTTCAAAAATACCTAAAAGTTGAAAGAATTTTACAGTGAACACCTGGGTATCTACCACTTAGATTATGCTGGTAACATTTAAGAGACTCTTTCTTCCTTTCTTTTAAAGATTTTATTTGTTTGACAGAGAGAGAGAGAGCACAGCAGGGGGAGCATCAGGCAGAGGGAGAAGCAGGCTCCCCGCTGACCAGGGAACCTGACTAGGTGGGGCTCCAACCCAGGACCCTGGATCATGACCTGCACCGAAGGCAGACGCTTAACCAACTGAACCACCAAGGCACCCCTTAAGAGAAGGTTTCTTAATAGGAAATTATAATATTGGACTTGAACAATGAGAACTGTACTGTTATACTATTCAGCTGAATAATATTTACAGATTGTTTATTATGTTAAACCTAAATTATAAGTCTCTGTGCTTTAATATTAGTCTATTTTAAAGGGTGGACTTTGTACAGGCAGACAATGAGGGTTGTTTTTTTTTTCCTATGTAATATAAAGAACATAGTAAATTTGAATTCCTGAATCTTGCTAAAAAATAAGTTAATGATAAAAAGTAAATGTTAAAGATATCAAAGATTATGAATTATCAAAATCAATATCCATTTAAGTGATAAACAGTCAACCGTGAGGTTCTTCTCCAGTTTAGTCCTAGGTAGTATGTTTTCGAAATTGTTTCATACCCAGTAATTCTTAGTAAATTATGAGTTCAGTCAGGTGGTTAGGAATGGGATAATTTGGACTATTCCAGTTATTGATATGATACAAAATACCCTATAAAATCTGTAAATCAGGTGCTTTGTGGGAGGATGGGCAGAGGGAGAGGGACAGAGGAGAGAATATCCAAGTGGACTCTATGCTGACCGTGAAGCCTCACAGGGGCTCCATCTCATGACCCTGAGGTCATGACCTGAGCCGAAATCAAGAGTTGGATACTTAACCAACTAAGCCACCCAGGTGCCCCTTGTTATATTTTTTTAATGAATATAATATAAATGTCAAGTCTAGTCCATTAAGGACAAGAAAGAGACTCTATTTCAGTAATAAATGAAATAGAAAATCCCAACATCAATGAATCCACTTTTCACCCACTATTCCTGATATGCCTATGGAAATGTCAGCTTGCTACCTTCTCAACAATTTGACATGCAAGTCAAGTTCAAATGACATCACAAGAGTGACAGAGAAAACCTAATTTTAGTCTCCATGATACTGAAGAACTTACACAAATAAGTACTGAATCCTCTCAGCTCATGTTTAGAGTTGATGCTTGAAAAGGAATCCAATCAAGGAGCAAGTACTGCAGAGTCTTGTCCAAAGCTGGGGCTCTCAGGTGCTCCAAGGACAGTGGAGCATCTCAGATTCAGATGATCAACTTTTCAGGTACATTTAAGGATGTGTATTTTCAACTCTAATACCACCTCACTACAGCAGTCCAGTGAGAATAGCAAATATAGCTATAAAAAGCATGCAGTGGCTTTTTCAAGATGTTAGTGTTAATACTTTGTTAAGGACTACAGTATGAAGTGGTATGTATACATAATGGAATATTATTCAGCCACGGGAAAGACGGAAATACCACCCTTTGTGACAACATGGATGGGCCTTGTAGGTATTAATGCTAAGTAGGATAAGTCAGAAAGACAAATACTGTATGATATCACTTACATGTGGAATCTAAAGAAGTCGAACTCATCAAAACAGAGAGTAAAATGGGGGTTACCGAGGCTGGGGGGTGGGAAATTAGGGGAGGTGTGGTTGAAGGGTACGAATTTGTAACTACTAGTTAAATAAATCCTGGAGATCTAATGCACAGCATAGTGATTATAGATAACAATACTGTATTATGATCATCAAACTAACTAACTGACTGGATCTTAATTAGTCCCAACACAAAAAAGAACTGATAATTATATGAAGGGGTGGAGGTTTTAGCTAACTCTATAATGCAATCATATTATAATATATAAATATATCAAATCAACATGTTGGCCACCCTAAATTTACACAATGTTATATATCAACTATATTTCAATAAAAGAGAAGCACATTATGAAATTGTTAATAGTAAAAAGATTCTACTCATGGCAAGCATTTTATAATTAAATCCAATTAATTAAAATACACACCAAAGTGTTGACAGTGTTATTGCTGGGTATTAGGATTGTAGGCTTTTTTTTTTTTTCAAAGATTTTATTTATTTATTTGACAGAGATAGAGACAGCCAGCGAGAGAGGGAACACAAGCAGGGGGAGTGGGAGAGGAAGAAGCAGGCTCATAACGGAGAAGCCTGATGTGGGGCTTGATCCCAGAATGCCGGGATCACGCCCTGAGCCGAAGGCAGACGCTTAACCGCTGTGCCACCCAGGTGCCCCTGTAGGCATTTTTAAACTTTCTTTTCTGTAGTGTTCAAGTTTTCTACAACAAATAGAAATTACTTTTATAATAATATAAAACTAAAAATAGGGTACTAGAAACTCAAAATTTTTTTTTCAGTTTGATTAGATTTCAACCAAAACTCCATGAAGAAAAACTTTTAAATTTATATTAGCTTAAGTATGTCCTATAGTTTACACGTTGCTGAGATGGTAAAGGGTCAGAGGGAGAAGTGCTGGAAAGCCAGGTAAGCATACACATCATTTAACACCTACGATGATATGATTTAAAATCGAATGAGAAACAACATGATGCGGTCTGCAGGCGTTTCACTAGAGAGGACAGAGCAGTCTGCCCCGTAGAGGTAGAAGAGTCAGGGCCAGTAAAGAGCAAAAATGCTGCAGAATCATTAGAGATTCAAAGAGGCGCTTCATGCCAGTCTATGAGAAAATGCTCTTCTATGGAGAGCTAGATGTTTGCACGGTGCCCCCTTGTGAAGAGAGGTTCTCATGACTGTGCCTTCACCCAAAGAGAGAGCCGAGAGCTTCAACTCGCCATAAAAGCATCTGCTTAGCCTTCATCATCTGATGCCTGACTTCCAAACCTTTCAGAAGACACATATGTGTGCACAGGTAATTCACAGACGCAGTTTCCTACATCTGCTATTAAAGGTGTATGTAAATATTTCACACGGTTGTGTTTTTTAATGGAAATGCCATTTATAAGAACTTCTCAAAATAGTAAATCAACATTATTTGTCCCCATTACTTCAGAAACTTGCTCTGTTTCTCAATTTGACAGAAGAAAATTGAGTATGAAAAATTGGGGAATACATTTAAAATCAAATATTGCCTATTTATCTTAAAAATATAGAACCATTATTTATAAAATGTTTGTATGATTATGAGTACCATTTGGAAATGTATCAGTCATCTGAAACTTCATGTGAGAGCCACTGATTAGAATATTACCATTTTAGTAATGTGAAAGTGGGGTTATTTTTAGGTGTTGGAATTAACTTTTCAGTTAGAATAAAAAATCTCATTCCTATAAATGATTCCACTAATTTACAAGTATCTGAATAACTGCTCATCAGGAAAAACCAAATTCTGGATGTCCAGTGCAAAGGGGAAATCCCTCTGAAATGTGATGCAATGTGTACATGAAGAATTGTGCCTTGTCTGAGTCAAAACCAGAGAGCGAATGATTTGTTTTCACATTCAGTTTAACAATTGACTGGAAGTGAATACAGTCTTCATATCGCCTGTTGCTGGCTACTTTATGCCATAGGAATCGTGCTTCTGAACCCTGAACCAAGGTAGTGAACAAGTATGAGTGAGCATAAACCAGTATTAAAAGGCAAAGACAGCAACCAAAGGATGGCGTTAGGTAGCCCTCCATGTTCTCCACCAGTTTTTCCAAAACCACCCAAAATAAACATATAGGGAAAGTGAAAACAATGTGCTTCCTCTGCAAAGGCAGATTCAAGATGAGTCCTCAAGAACCCCGTAGGTGTTATCACTATTCAAACTACTACTATCTAGAAATTCTGCTGTAGCATTTGCTAAAAGCTCAGACTGTTCATTGATGAACATCATTGTGTCCATGTGGAAAAGAGTAACGAGGCACTGAGGAAGGAACAAGTACATGTAGGAACCTACCCATACTCAGATTTTGGGCAATAGGCTTTCAAATAAGTTTCTAAAAGACTAACCCTTCCCAGTTGTATCTCCACCCTGACATATTCCCTGATGTCCAAAAGAGTATCTCCACCTCCTTCTTGGATCTCTAATGATGTTAGGGTAAATTCCTCCCAGGCAGACCCTGCAAAGTCTTGGTATGGGTCCTTAATTTGGAGAGGAGGTGGGAGCTAATTATATGAAGTTAAGGCAGTGGGAAGAGAGGAAAGTCTAATAAAGTGTGCATTAATAAGCTGTGGGTAAATGGAACTCAATCTTCTGGGGAACCTTCTAAGGGGTATTGACATGTCTTGGCATTGTCCCTCTGCAGAATGTGGAACTTGGGGTGTATAAGTATTCCTTAGTCCCTCAATGCATGCAGGTTACCCCTGGGAGTACTCAGTCATAAGCCCACACACAATCTGGCAAGCTCCTTTGAACTGGAGAAGGTGTCTGGGTGCCTCAGATGAGAAGCTGACCTGGCACACAGAAACTGGCCAGCACACATGCAAGGAAACTTTGGGGTGGGTAAATAAGAGATGGGGTGGGACTCAAAGCCTCTACCATAAATAGGATGCTCAAACTTATGATGCCCAGACTGAATTTTTAGTTCATGTCTCCATCACCCCATCAATAAACCTATTATTCCCTTCTCTTCCCCAACACAGCAAACGAAAGCACAAGTTTTTAATTTTTTCAGACTAAAATCCTTGAATCATCTTTGGCTCATTTTCTTTTCTCTTACTCCATGTGAAATTCCATCATCGAATGATGTCAGCTCAGTTTTCAAATTATACCCAGAATCTGGTCACTTCTTACCAATTCCACTGCCACCACCCTGGCTCAGGTCACCATTGTCTCCTACCCAAATTATTGCAGTGGCTTCTTAACCATTTATCCTGCTTCTGCCCTTGCGCCAAGTCCATTCTTCACAGAATACCAGAATACTCAGAGTGTCCCTTTGAAAAGGAATATCAATTCTCCTCTCAAAACCCTCTACTAGCTTCCCACTTCACTTGGGATAAAATCCCAACTCTTTACCATGGCTTACAAAAGCCCTCTCCTAACTCTCTGATCTGTTTTCTTTCTCCTCTCCCACTTGCTTATTTGATTCCACCCATACCCATCTTTTTTTTTTTTTTAATTGGTCTTTTTCCTAATCTTTGAACACAAGGCAGCTGCTCCCACCTCAGGACCTTTGCACTTGCTATTTCCTTTCCTAAAATGCTCTTCCTTCAGATATCTGCATAGTTCTTTCATTTTGTTAAGATCCAAATGTCAGTTTAATACAGAGGGCTACCTATTCTATTTGATCTAAAACAGCACTGCCATCACTCTCTTTCTTTCCTCTGCATGATTTATCTTGATAGAGCTTATCATCATTACATAGTTATTTTGTATATGTTCGTATATTTTACATTGCTTATCTCCCCCACAAAAAAAAAATAAAGTTTTACACACACACACACACACACACACACACACACACGAAGAAGAGACTCTGCTTTTTTCACTGCTGCATGCCAGCAACTGGAATAGGGACTGTTAGTGGTAGGAGTCCAATATATATTTGCTTAGTGGATGAACTCACTGATCTGACAGCCATAGGAGATAAATATTGATATGTATTAATCAAATATTTATCAAACACTGTGACTGCTATTGTTCTATAACAAGTATAAGCAGTTGTTGCTCTTTAGAAGCAAGATATATCAGTGCATGAGAACATGAGACACATCCAGTGCATGGTGAAATAAATCAATGGTGTTGAGAGGGGAGGTTATTATAGACAGTGATAGCTAAGAAAAGGTAGGAAAGAAAGGCTGAGACTTGACTGTGAAAAACTTTGAATGTTATGTTAGAAGTGGGGAACTTTGTTCCATTTAGAAGTGAGACAACATCAAAAGTTTCTGAGCAAGGGAGTGAAGTAATGAAAGAAGAATTTTAGAACAATTAATATTTTGTTCTATTTCCACAAGGATTTGAGCAGGAAAATACTGGAGCCAGGGAGACAGTGTCATGAATTTTTCCCTCCCAAATCTTCCTTTTTCTCAGTAGCCAAGACATTGACATATATAATAACTATAGTTAAAAAAAAAAACCCAACTGTATAGTGGTATAATTGGTACACAAAATACACACATATTCGATGTATACAATTTGACAAGTTTAGACATATGCATACATCCATGAAACTATCACCACAATCAAGGTAACAGACATATCCATCACCTCCACAACTCTCCTTAGGTCTCGCTGGTTTTGGGTGTGTGTGGGGGTGGGGTGGGGTAATAACACATAACATGAGCTCTACGGATCTTAAATTTTCAAGTGCACCAACACAGTACTGTTAACTACAGGCACAATACCGCACAGCAGAACTCTAGAACTTACTCATCCTTTCAACATAGTTTTTTAGACATAGAGCACTATGATAGGCATAGATCACTTAACATTAATATGCATGTTACAGAGAGGTCCTCTGGAATCTGCTCTCTTCTTGAAAGTATATTTTATTTTGTTTGAGGTACATAATAATACATCTAACTTGTGGATATGAAATAGAAACAGCTTGATATATCACCACTTACACCACGAGTATCATTCCATACTTTTCATATTCAGTTAGGAAACTTTTTGCCCTTACTGGGAATGTTAACTTTAGCTGGAAAAAGATCTGTCCATAGTTTCCCTGGAATTTAACATGAACTTACTACAGGTGTGAAAAAAGCTCAGATTCATTCTTCTTCAGGTTATCTGAGAACTAATAAATAAGGCAGCGAAAAAAGATAAGGCTGGACATGAACGTGCTATGGGTTATGTGGTGAGATATGGATATGAGTAAATGGAAATAAACATGTCAAATGTGTCTATGGTGAATGACAAGTATTCTTAACTTCTTTAGTTTGTTTCTTATCTAGGGCATCACACACACTGTACTCTTCCTTTCTCTCTGAGGGAGTGAGAGCAATATGCTCACTGTTCTACTGGGCTGCAAACCTCTAGGGGCATGTTTCCCTGGGACTGACCAGCACGGTAGGAGTGGAGTAAACGTATGTTAAATGAATCCCTCCAACTCCTTACAAGACAGATTTCAGGGGAATCTCATTATTTACCTCTAAATTCTGCTATTCCTTCTTCTAATGAATATTTAATTCTGCTTTGTTCCAGAAAGGTTTAAAAGCTTCTCTATTTTATTGGTAGTTAGTTTAGATAAGCCATATCATCCATTTCTCCACCTACCCAATGGACAATAGTTAATACTTGAATATTTATAGCTTCGTTTGCACCTTGCTATGTTTGAGAACATTTTATATATATAAACCAGTATCACTTGAGGATAATAAGCTGGCAAACTCGAGAACGTCTGACATATCCTCATAAACAATTCCAAACGGCTGATTCTATCAGTTTATATTAAAAGCCAATTTGGTTCAAAATTTAAAAATAAAAAGAAAATTGCATATAGAGAAAATTAAGTCACAAATTGTTTGATGGAATTAGCTAGTCTCAATTCCATCTCATCACACAGTTTTCAATCTCCTAGGTACTAGGGATTGAAAGCTCTGACGAAAATGTCAAACAGTTCACAGTGCATTAAGAAAAACAGTTATTCCACATAGCTCAAACTTTGTGCCTTTGCTTATGCCATGTTCACCCTTTCAGATACCTTTTTACAAAATAAAAAAAAGGGAAAAAGCTACATTTTTAGCCCATCATTCCTGCTACTAAAAGAGTCACAAGGAAAAGTTGAATTGAAACTAGTGACAAGCTTTTGCTTTGTCACAATTACGGCGTTTTTTTGTCAATATTATTTATGGGACTCCTTCCAATATTTTATGCAAAGCCATCCTGTGGAATTTTGTGTTCAGAGTAAAGTCCAATGTGGCACTCTCCAGGCTCCTGTTTCTATCTCCATTCCTCACCATACATACACATTCCCTGAGGCCCATTTGTAAGGAAAAGCAAGAGCAGAAAGCAGATGTCGAAGGGAGATGTGAGGACGATGAGCATGCGTGCACATGCTCATGTGTGTTTTGCACGTGGCCTGCTTTACCACAGTCCAGGTAGTTTCTGGGGGAAGTCCTGTGCTCAATCCCAGCACCACCAGCCTTTGCAGCAGGCTCTTGCTTCCCTGGTCTGCTTCCCTGACCTCATTCCCCTCTTCCTGCCCAGGGCACGGCAGCTCAGCCACAACACAGAAGCAAGACAGATTAGCTTATCCCACAGGGTTGAAAAGGTGACGCTACGGATGTGCCTGCCTAATAATCAATAATTCATTTAAATGCATTTTCTAATGCATAAAATAACATATTTTTCTTATAACTGGCTGACTTTTACCAGCATTGACCTAAAAATCAGACCCAAATAAGGGCTGTGAGATGCTGAAGTAATTTTCAGCTTGAATAACCTTTTTTATGACTATATAAATGATGAATGCTTATTCTAGAAAATTTGGAAAATGCAGAAAAGTAAAATAAGAAAAGAAAAATATTCTACATCCAGAGGTAATTGTTGTAAATCTCCTGGTTCATTTTCTTCCTTATTTTTATGTGTATATACATAAATTTATCCATCTAAATTTAGCATTTGATTGAGAGTTGAGGGTATATGATTTGGAATTCTGCTTTGCATTTCATTTTATACTCTAAACAATTTCCCGTATCACTTAAAGTTATTTGAAAATCTTTTTAATGGTTGATAAGATTTTACTGGCTGAGTCTAACATCAAAATTTATTTAAATGTTAGCTTATCTGGAAAACTTAAAATACATGCAAGGTTCTCCATAATATAAGTACTTTTGTGGCAATATTCTCAACATAAGTCTTTTTAATATCTCAGATTACTTCCCTAATCCAAATGTCTGTAAGCAGAATTACTAGAGGAATGGGTATGATCATTTTTGAAGCTTGAGGTCCTGAGGAGTTTTAATCATTTTTATGAAATAAAATCCTCCAACTAGTTCGAAAATCAAAGGAACACACTCTATTTGCGTGAATTATTTTATTATGACTTTTTTTTAAGATTAGAAAAAATAAGGTAATCGAAGATAACTTGTTTTACTGCCAAGAGGACCCATACCACATGAAAATCAGAACCTAGAGCAATTAAAAAAAATGGTTTTTCTCCTATAAGACGGGAAAAAAATCCCACTATATAAATCCAGAAGTTTGGCCACATTGCATGAAAAGGTCAAAAGCAAGAATTAAAAGAAGATGTATGGCTGTTATTATAGCAACAAAGAGTTGGTCAACCACTTCAAGTTCTTGTGGCCAGTGAGGTCACTGGAGCTGCAGTCGGACATTTCTGACAAATTATGCACACTGAGGTCACATTGGTCTACTCGAGGCAGTTTTTCATAATTGTAGAGTTCTGTTTACAAAAATATCCTTACTTAAAAATATCCTTTTGTGCCCTCTAGTGTTTAAATTCATCAGAGCTTTTGAGAAATATATTTCTTATTTCTAAACTATAGTTGAACACTGCTTCGTTCCTATTTATACAAAGGGTTTACCTATATTAGGAGGTGCCCAAAATACATACATTTCCAAAAATTTTTTAGTTTGCTTAAAATTTTTCATTTCAAGGGAAGTCAAAGCTGGGCTGGAAACCTGCCACAGGGCAAATCCGACCCACCTCTCTTTCTGTAAATAAAGTTTTCCTGGGACATGCCCTGCTTATTCATTACACATTGTCTGAGGATCCCTGCATTTACTCTCACAGCAGAGCTGAATAGTTACTTCAGAGAACTTCTGTCCTGCCAAGTCTAAAATACTTACTCTCTTGCCCTTCATAGAAAAAGTTTGCTAACCCATGGGCTACAGAACTTCTCTGATACTTAGATTACTAGAGAGACAGAAAAAAATACATTCTCTTCCTAAAGATGTCATGGCATTTTACACGTCCTTTAATTCTAATTTTTTCCATCAACTACTGAAATACTAGTTAAAACGCAGAGAGCCGCAGGCCAGTAAGTTTTGTGGTTCAAGTGCCAAATTAATATTGTCTCAGTGAAAACATTTGCAGTCCTGGCTTTTTGTAAGATCTACTCGGGGTGATAATAATGACTCCATCATGACTTCGGCATTGATACGATTATACTGTGAAAATATTATGAGATCAAATTTCTTTACCCATCAAGACCAGGGGCCCAAGAACATTTTTAACTCCTGAGCTGTTACCGACTCTTACTGATTAGGAGGAACTTAGACTAGGAATAGATTTAGTGTTCCCACCTCTGTTTATTTTGATACATTTAGTAATAAAGCTCACAATAACTTTTAAAGCACATACAGTCTGTTAAAAAGAAAACCACAGGCCCCAAATGGCGTCACTTGGGCAGAGTCCCCAAACCAGGGGTTCGTGCAAAATCCAATGCAGTTTCAACCTGCCCCAGAAATATAGTCTTAACCAGTCAGTTAGGAAAATTCTGATGGGGACCAAAGAGTCCGCCACTGGGAGCCTCTCCATTTCCGCCTCATTACCAAGATGTGGTAAAGTGCATGATAAAACCCTCTGCTCCTCTCCCTAAGGGAAAGTGACCTTGCCTGGAACAATCCTTTTCTTTTACTAATATTTTTCTTGCCTCAACCTTCTATAAAAGCCTTCCATTTTGTACAACTTCTCCGGAGCTCCCCTCTGCTTGCTAGGTGGACTGCTGCCCAATTCATGAATCACTTAATAAAGCAATTAGATCTTCAAACTTACTCGGCTGAATTTCATTTTATAACAAGTCTTTCTACAATAAACATATCATTATAATTAACATGGAATTTACTTCTGTTATGTGCTTCAATCAAATCTCACGCAATCCCATCCTTCATGTATGAATGAAAGCACAGTGCACAATAATAAGACCATAGACCCATGGAGGCAATTTAACAGGCTGCCTTCCTTCCCCAGTACAAATCCCACACGTTCCTAAGTGCCTCTGGTATTTTATCTTCTCTTTTGTCTATTTAGAAGCTTTACTGAAATTTCCTTCCTCTTTTCTGAAATGGTTAATATATAGTTCATTAGAGCTTTTTTTTTTTTTTCCCCCTTTCTCATATGGTTTCCAGTGGATCTATTCTATTGCTTTCTAACTTAAAACTTGACTTTGGGGGCGCCTGGGTGGCACAGCGGTTAAGCGTCTGCCTTCGGCTCAGGGCGTGATCCCGGCGTTATGGGATCGAGCCCCACATCAGGCTCTTCCTGTATGAGCCTGCTTCTTCCTCTCCCACTCCCCCTGCTTGTGTTCCCTCTCTCGCTGGCTGTCTCTATCTCTGTTGAATAAAGAAATTAAAAAATCTTTAAAAAAATAAAAAAAATAAAAAAAAAAAACAAAAAACTTGACTTTGGTTCAAAATGATACAGCCATTCCTTTTTCAAAGATACATATCAGCGATACCCTGGCCAGAAACTTTGCATGATAATAGAAGAAAACACAAAACCTAGGGCTTAGAAGACTGAATGAAAAAGCCTCTGCTTGACTGCCTGTGCTCAGGAACAGGCATCTTATTCTTGGGACACACATTCACAGCCATTGCACATTATATGCCTGGAGCTGAAGGTCACTGCCCTTCTCAGCTTTACAGACTCTCACTGCATGCATATTCTTCGCTCTTCTTATATTTTCCTTATCCCTGATACAATCCCCCTCCCTTGTATCTGACACAGAAACCGAAACGCATACCCTGCACAGGTTTACTTTGTGGAATCACATACTAAAAACACCTGAATCACATACCTTAAACACATAATGTCACCTTCAAAATTTGCAATAACAACGACAGAGACAAGAACAAGAACAAATCATTTCCCATGGCCCATGTTAAAAGCAATTAAAATAAAATGCAAGAAAAAGTGACATCATACCTCTATTCCATAAGCAAAATAAATTATTTCCAAACTTACCTGCAAAAGAAAAGAAAAAAGCAATAAGTTTCAAATCAGATTGCATTTTAATTCCTTTTTCTCTAGTAAATTAGGCAAAATTGTCATCCTAAACAGAGTTAATTCTTAATGATCACTGTGAATCATTCTCTGTAAATAATGCTTGCTAGTTCTTGTAGATGCCAGTAGGGCTGGCGGTGACATTCTCTACAGACCAATTGCACTATGAAACCCTTGCCGTAGGTAGTCTGAACCCAGTAGGTGAATTTTTAGACCAAAAACTTAAATAATTTCCTGGACCTGGAAAATCTGTGTGTTATAAGACATAGTTTTGGGAGTCAAATGCAGATAGTGGGGAAAATGGGTTTAGAGTCAGACCAACACGAAGTTAAATCCCAGTTCTACTACCGCCTGATAACTCAAGTTCTTTTACACCCCTTGAGTCTCAGTATTCTCATCTGTAAAGTGTGAACGTTGTATTTAACTAATTGGATTATTCTAAGTCTTCAGTCAAGTCATGTAGAAGCTCAAGAGCTACTGTCTCTTGCCTTTCGACTAAGCTTCATTCTATGCCAGTACTTCACAGAAAGACAGCGTTTTGTGCAGTACATGCCCTTTATGTATGTATGTATGTATGTATTTTAAAGATTTTATTTATTTGGCAGAAAGAGAGCGAGCAGGAGAGAGAGCGGGGTGGGGGGCTGGGTAGGGGAAGAGGAAGAGGAAGAAGCAGACTCCCTCTGAGGAGGGAGCTCCATGCAGGGCTCAATCCCAGGACCCTGGGATCATGACCTGAGCCAAAGGCAGCTGCTTAACCGACTGAGCCACCTCACCCAGGTGCCCCTCCAATCCCTTTATTTTAAATCCCTCTATTTAATTATAGATGATATGAGCACATATGGTCAATTTGTCACCATTGATCACAAGTTCATTGTTTTTAGATTATTGGTGCAATTGCTCTTCTCTGTTAAAACATGGATTAGAAACCATTTTATCTATTAAAAACAGAAATAGATATGAGAACTTTCACAAACTGTTGCATAGAATACTCATTTTTTAGATGTTAAGTGTTTCAGTTGAATAATAAAAATAAGGAAAAGACTACAGAATCACATGATTTGGAAAATATTGGCTCAACAGTTTTAGAGAAAAACAGTTTTATTGCCGGACTTCTAAAAGCTTTGGGCAAATTGATTGGAATGTGGATATTCCAGAAGGTGAAGAACATTTGGAGAATAATCAAACCATTCTATCCTGGACATCAGTGAATATTGGAGTAAGTCGCCTTTTAGAATACCACTTGGGAATTACTGCACAGGCATCTTAAACTAAGTGTTATACCAATCACAGTGTTTCTATTAGTCCTACAAGAATTCTTTTACTAACTGGAGAGGTAAAATAAATTTCTTGTTTAGTTAGAACAGTAAATTGCTTGAAAAACAACCTAATTGTACTGAGGAATAAAGCCCGTTAACTCACTTTTAGGTGAGTGCTTTATCTACCACATCAAATTGTCTACTAAATTAAAATTAACCATATTTTGAATTATGATCATCTCATGTAAAACTTCCTTTCCCAGAATACTATATAATAGAAGTCAATTTCTGACCATCCTGAGATTTGTTCAAGCAATCTGTGTATACTTTAAAATCTATCTATCTTACAACCACAGTTCTTATATTTGTGACCTGATATTCAAAGACTCTGGCATTGATGGCCAGTGCACTGCTTGTTTCTGTTTACCACAGTCCACAAAGTGTTTACACAATCCACCCCTGAAATACTAGATCAGTAGTTACTCACATGGGAGAATAAAATGAAAAATGGAGATTTTCCATGAACTTTACACTGTCCAGCACTCTGTTGGTTTTAAAGTATATTCATCCAGATCAATTCAGGAAGTACAGCCGGAGTACCTGCTGTGTTTCGGGCGCTGTGATCAGCACTAAGGATTCTGTTACCTTTACCCAAACTTACTAGGAAATTTATTCTACTTTCAGCTGTTCGTAAATGCAATGGACAGTGTAATTTGGGGCTGCTCTCTTGTTCCTGGTTTGCTGCTTTATCTCCCTGCTGGAAAAAATTGTTTGTTACTGTGCTTTTCCTGGGATTCAGTGTATGATATCACTGCCTCTTTTTTAATTCTTTTATTGTTTGTGTTCATTGTAAGGAAACCCACTAAATCATGTTAATATTAAAGGAATACCACTCATTAAGAAAAAAAAATAAAATCTATCTTTGTATCTCTAGTTCAGCTTGTGCCAAAATGTTTTCTATGAAGCACCAACTCCATTAGATATTTTGAAAACAAACCAACAAAAAGTGCCATCTTTAATGAAGTTTGGGATATTTACCTAATTATCTCTTTCTTGGAGATAGAAAATATTTAATCAGTCTGTTAAAGACTTTGGGAAACTTCCAGTAATAAATCACTTCAACTTTGGGAATCTCAGCTTATTTGACCTTAGAACCACTTTGTGTGTTGCCTCTGTTAATATGACACAGAACTAGCATTCCACAGAACCTCATTAGGATATACTGACTTAGGCTACTAGGGTTTTTTATCCCAAGAAATGAAAACATAAACTACTATAACTGTTAAAGGAAAAAAATAAAGAGCTCCAGTGCTCCTGACCAAGAGGGTTGATTTTTGTGAATGTGATTTTTGTGATTTCTTAATGAAAAAGGATGAAGGAATAGAGAACTAGCAGTTTGGTTGTATTTATGTACTTAGGGTACCATATGGCTCAGGACCCTTTGCTCAAATGTATCAACCTCATACTGTCATGACTTAATTTACCCATGATTGCAGGTTCAATGAAGCTGTAATTCCAAAATACATCCTTTATTTTGGATAGAAGGAACATCAAGGATCTTTGACATATCATGGATGATATGAGCTAATAACAAAATTTTATTGACATATCATGGATGATATGAGCTAATAACAAAATTTTATCTTTGTTGATATCAGGCACATTAAGAAACTAAAAACTAGAAATACTAAGATTTAGCTTAAAGACTCAAAAAATGTAGCAAAAAATATTTCATCATGATTTTGTCAATTTTAAGAAATTGTGTGATCATGGGGCTTTGGGGATGAAGAGATAATGGGATTAAAATTTAGTTTCAACCCCAAACCTTCCAGATTTTCCACATGTATTATGTATTGTAGGGATTTTAAGTATGAAGTCCATGAGTAGGTTCATGAGTGAACTGCAGGGGAGGTGGTGAAACATCTGAAATTATATGCAAAATTATATGTATATTTGCATTTTTCAAGGGAGTGGAATGATAGATTTAATCAGATTTTCAAAGCACCCTTAAACTTCCAAAAAGGGATAGATCATCTGAAGAGATAATCTCTAAGGACTCATTTTCTTTTCTGATCTTCATTTTATTAGATTTTTTTATGGACGATGCGTAAGTCATGTTTTGATATTTAGTACTTTCTTTGATGGGATCCTCATTTTTAGATATTCAAAAAATTTAAAAAACACTGTAAAGACTACAATTAGTTTATGGGAATTGGTTAAAGTATGCTTAGTTACATAAAATTTTAATATAATTGTTTTTTCATTTTGCTGCTACAGCAAAGATCTTTATCTAAAGATCTTATTTTAGTGAGAAACTGAATCGCCCACAAGATGGCTCTCCATAATCTTAGATATATGAATTTCCCAAGCCAGTTTCTCAAAAAGTGATTTCTAATATCTTCTCTTCCCTTAAAAATCTTATATTTGTAATAAGTCATTCTCTCATTTATTCCCAAGCTTGAAAACCTAGCAGTGCCTAACAAAGCATTTATTAGTATTTTTTTGAGTAACAGTTTAATTGAACAGATGTTTCAGACATTCATGAATCACTCACTGCTTTATTATTATATTATTATTTATGTGCTACATACATAGCCTGGTACTATGCACAGTTGGTCGATAAAAAAATAAACAGAAGGACTTAACATTTAAAAAGCAAATCATGGTCCTCATATTTCAGGGAAGGTAAGATTTTCATACCAAAACATTTCAGAGAATACTTAGATGAAAAATGATTGGTATAGACAAATTATAGAAGTACAAAGAAGAGGAGACATCAATGAGGGGTTCAATTAGATGAAAGACCTTAAGAGGTTAGTTTGGCCTATAAAGAACTGCAAGTTTTGTATGAGAATGTAAGGGGGAAATATTTCCAAAAGGGCAAATAGAACAAGAAAAAGCTTGGAATTATGTGGTCGTGGCACACAAGAAAATGGCCTCTCCATAGTCAAGACTAGGTGAGTTACAGAGTGTTAAAAGTCATTCCAAGGGGAAAGGAAGGCAATTAATATTCATTGAGGACATACTGTGATTCATGCTGTGAATAAATTATCCCTCTATCATGACAATATATGTACTTATTAAATATTGGAATTGTGGTACTGTATTTGAAAATTTTGTGGGTAGGTGGTTCTTTCCGAATTCTTGTAGTAAATCACAGTACACAATCACCGGAGCAAAAGAAAGATCTTCAGAGGAAAACCCAGAATTAAGGAGGTGGGCTGTAAGTAAGCAGAAGAGGAGACTCAGCTTTTCTGTCTTGATTTTGAATGTCTCTCGTGCGGATGTGTCTTTTAGAACTCTCTCTGGTGTTAAGGTTAAAAACGGCTTCTGCTGCCCAATGTGGAGTGGGGGCCAGAAGGAAAACTTTCCTAAGGGACTGAATTTGAGGAAAATATATCCCGTAAGAACTCAAATTCTCTAGTTTCATGTTGTTTTGATTTCACATACTTCCTTTTGTCAGCAAAGTCTTGCTTAAAAATTTCTGCTTTGTCTTAGCTGTTGATACCAAAGAGAGGCAGTCTGCCTTTTTATCCGTATTTGGATCAAATTGGGTTAGGTGGAGCAATCTATGTCTCTCCAAAGGATGACAATAGCGAAAACAAAAATTAGAAAGCCCTCAGGAAAAAGAGTTCATCCTAAGGGAAAGAAAGTTGAGGCATGTGGTCTAGCTACCTCACTCCAAATGGAGAATTTTCCTCCTTTACAAACTTGAACTTCAAATTTAGGTGCAAATAGTCTACTCGATACCCCTTATAAACATCTTAATTTAATATATTCATAACAGAGCTTCTAATTGTCCCTCTCCAAGCCTTCTTTTTCTAACCCCTTGTCCCATCTCAGTTTTTGGCAACTCCATTCTTCCAGTTGCTCAGCCCAAAACTTTGGTCAGCCATCATCATTTCTTCTGATGAAGTGTCCTCCTTGGACTCTACTCCTTCCCTTTTTTCCCTAAAGTCTAATTCCAAATTAGTAGTCAGAGTGATCTTGTTAAAACCTGTTCAAAGCTCCTTTCTGGTTTATTGTTTCACTCAGAATTAAGGCAAAAGTCACTACTAAGAGCCACAAAGCCCCACAGGGTTTTCCACTAATCTGCCCCTCAGCCCTGCCCCGTCACCCTCTTATGTTTCATTTCCAACTTTGTCTCTTGTTTTCTACTTTGCTACCTCCCCTCAGCTCTGGGACCTCCTTACTGTTCCTCATCATGGCAGCAATACTCCTTCTTATTTTCCTTCTGCATAGGGCACTCTTTCTTCAAATATTCGCCTCCTTCATGTATTTACTGAAATGCCACCTTTTCAGTGACATCTTTCTTAACCACCCTACTTAAATTTTACTACATGCACACATACTCAAGAACCTCTTTTCTGATATATTTTTCTTCTAAGCATTTATCACAAAATCAATCTTAATCTCTTATTTTTTTTTATTTTTCCTCTAACAAGGAACATCATGAAGGTGGAATTTTTGACAGTTTTGTTCTCTGTTGTATCTCCACTAGCACATAGAATAAACTTCATAATAGTATGCCTTCAACAGATATTTATTGAATAAACTTTTTCTTTAGGTCTTGATTTCTGTGTTCTGGAAAATGAGGAAATCTGCCAACACTGGGCTGTGTTTTCATATGGCAACAACTGTTAGGGGTTTAGACAGACATAGCTGCGCGGGCAGATGAGGATGTATTTTCCCATTGGCCAAGGTCACCACCTGTGCGAGTTGTGCCCTCTGTTGGGCAAGCTCTGAAAGAAAGTGACAGGATCCAGTGAAGTCTATCAATATATCAGCTGGGGGCAGTGGGTGGGATTGATGTAGTGAGCCTGGATACAGACATGCTAGTGGGGTCTGCTGTCCAAGTCCAGGCAGGAATGTGTGAGGACTTGAGTGAGGGTCCCATGCTGCAGAATGAAGGACAGAGGAAGCCGAGTTTGAAGCAAAGATGAATCGAACTTGTGGATGGACTGCATTTGGAAATGAACGAAAAGTGAGGAATGATGACTGAAATTTCTAACCGGGTGGATTAGGAGAACGGCAACACCTGATGTTAAAAGAGAATTTGGTAAAGAATCAATTTGTAGATCACAAGACCTACAAGTGCAAAACAATATACTGATCTCAATGAATATAACTTGAGTTTGATGCTATGGATTCAAAGGTATTTGATAACAAAAATGGACTTTGAGATCAATGTCAGAGATGAGGATTCAGGATTCGATTTTGCATACTGTTTATATACTGCCTATGAGGATGCACATTATTATAAAGACCATTTCAAGAATAGAGTATCTAGAACAAGAGATAGAAAAGAGGGGACAAAAGAGAAGATTGCCAATTATAGGTCAAGTGGTTAGAATGAGATTTAAAGGCAAAACTATTCTTCTTCCCTGCAAACGCATAGACTTACACAAACATAAGTGTCAATGACTGAGTGTGTTGAAGGCTGCTGTTTCCACACTGTGTGTGTGTCCACCTTTCCCCACTCCATATCCAGGACAATCTCACTGTAGTGAAGACAAATTATAAATGACAGTATAGATATCTGAAAAGTTTCCCTCCTTCTTTCCTGACTTTGTATTTCCGAACCATATATACTCTGTGGAAATCTCTGAAGAAAGAGGAAATAGTTCTATGTGCTGGCTTTTAAGTTATTTAAAAAGAGCTTGGTTATTTTTAACTCAAATGCCATGTGAAATTCTTCTTCAACAAAGGGTATATACCAGGTCCAGCACCACGAGTCTAACAGGTGGTCTGGTTTCCTTCCCTTTCCTCTGAAACTTGAATAAAACTAACATTGTATCATTTCAGAAACTATGCAATTTAATTAAAAGTGGAAGATAAAAGTGATGAAAAGTTTTCCTCAAGCTCTTTCAAGCAAGTTCAATCTACATAGGTTGGAAATATTATTTTTACTCTGTTATTAAGGGACATTGCCTTGTGGGGCCTAATGTTTCAGATTTTGGATACTCATTTCTTTGGATTGAAGGTATCATGAGGTATTTTCCATCTTTAATGCTCAGAAGTGGCTTCCTTTGAGTTGCTAAAATATAGTCTGTCATTTTGGCTGCCAAACAGACCCACAGAGGCCTGTTATTTGTATTGGCAGATAAATGACAGCAGATGGAATCAAGCATGCATCCTGTCTCCTTGGCAAGCTTGCAGCCTTAGAAAAAGGGATGTGTCCCCGAACCATTATGCAGGTTGTTCGACTAGCATCAGTGTCACTGTCATAGATGGTGAAAGGGAAATTGGCAAATCACTATACATAGTAGGCAAACCGCCACCCTCACAATTCCTGTAGGCATATTTTCCTCACTCACATCTTGTCTTTTTGCCGAGGGCAGGCTTCTGGGCCAAGATGTTTTGCTATCCTAGAACTTCTTTTGCCCAGTGTGTAGAAAGATAATTAATATTATCATGAAAGTATGTGTTGACATTAATATCCCATTAGTTCTATCAATGTATTAGGAAATGAACACAAAACTTGTTAATTACAACATACTGAGCATATACTATACTATCAACTTACCATGCTATACAATCACTTTTTATTATTATTAGAAGTAACAAATGTAAACACTTTTATAGTGCTTATCATAAACAAGGCACAGTTCCAAGGCTTTCTGTATATTATCTTTTAAAATCCTTACAACCTTATAAGCTTAGCATTGCTAACCTCATTTTAGATATGAGAGAACTATAATAATAGTTATTACTTATACTAACCCTGGTGATAACGATGGCTATCATGAGTGTTTACTATGTGTTAGGTTCTAGTATATGTATGTACGTTATATATATGTAAGTGTATGCATATATTCATATGCATGTGTACATATGTATATGCATGTAGATAGTATATGTGTATACATATGTATGTATATATACACAAGCACACACTCTTAATTTTCACAATAGCACTGTGAGTTTGGATTCATCATTTTCATTTAGAAATGAGGAAACTAATAATCGTAATAATAAATAATGCTAATAATAGTAATAATAGCTATGTATGAACATATTAACATCTGCAATGCAGATATTATCTCATTTTGTCTTTAGAAAGGTCTACATTGCATCCTGGTTCTACAGATGATGAATCTTTAAGAATTCAAGGACAAATAACGAATAACTAGGGGCTGGGTTTTTATATTAGGCAGAGTCCAAAGTTGACTCCTTCACCAGTATGCTAGACCATAGGCAATGCATTTTGGAAACAAAACAGTGAGTGAGACACAAGGAGGTAATAAGAAAGAAGGGTGTTTTACAATATATTACATCAATTGGGAAATGCAACTTAAAATCTGTTTTTTGAGGGCCCCCCCATGTGCAAACTAAGAGCTAAGCCATGGGAGAAATGCAAGATGAAAGTAGTACATAGGCCCTACCTTCGTAGGAACTTGGGATCCTATGGGGGTAGAGATATGTACATGAATAACACAGGAGAGTGACTGAAGGGGGCAGAATTGGAAGGGGAAGTGAGAGATGAACTCTGTGCTGGAATGCAGGGCTTATGGTGCAGAACGCTAGGGTATAACACTAAAATATTTGAGTTTCTCACTGGGCTATCTGTCTCTCTCTATTGACTCCATTGATGTTTAGCTCTGCTGATGTTGCTCTTGCAGCCACCGGTTTTCTCAATTAACAGAAAAGAGAGGGAACAGCATGAGGCCATTGGCTGTTGCTACTCAGCAACGGAACTGGGCTGCTGGAGAGGGAGAGGTTTAAATGCTGTGCAATTCTGTTTGTTTACTGCATTGCTGACACACCTGGCTTTCAGAAGCCTGGCAGTCAGAGATGCCAAATGAACTGCACTGGAAAGCCCTTCCTTTGGACAAAGCACAGGACTTTTATGTTAAATCAAGGAGCTCTGACAGTGTGTGTTCTGCCAACCACACTGAAGGTCACAAAAACTTTCAGGATGCTTTTGAGGCAAAGGGAATTGGAAACCTGCAAAGAACAGCCTGGGTCATGGTAATTCTGACACACAGGATGTGACTGGAAAGGAGCCAGATGTAGTCTGCAAAGCCCTGCGCAGAAAACGAACTTCGTAATGCTGCCGTTTCACTCAAGCAGGGTCAACAATGGCACGAAAATCATGGGTTTTATTTTACTCTTTGTAAAGATTACTTCATTGAAGTGTGAACTCAACAACTCATAGTGATATAGTGGCTTCTTTTTATATTGATTATTTTACATGATTATCTTGCTTACTAGTGAGAAACTAGAGGTAGGGAGTATTAGTGGTAAGTCATCTATAGAGTGAGAACTATACAGGATAATCTAATACCTGAACAACCTCACTGCCTTCAAAGTCTACAACCTCACTCATCACCAGCACTAAATCTGTTGATGTGTTTGGCCAGGTCTCCTCTCTCCTGATAGGTCAGGGGAAGCCAGCCTTACCTCTGCCAACAAACAGTACCACTAGTTCCTGCCCTACACAAACTGAGGGCTTCAGAGGGGAGAGGGGTGGGGGAATGGGATAGGCTGGTGATGGGTATTAAGGAGGGCACGTATTGCATGGAGCACTGGGTGTTATACACAAGTAATGAATCATGGAACTTTACATCAAAAACTAGGGATGAACTGTATAACATAATATAATTAAAAAATTAAATAAACATATAAATGAAATGTAAAAAAAAAAGAAAGTAACAATGTGAAATCTATCAAGTATTAAGGGGGAAATAAAATATTCCATTCAAATATTGAACAGTCCCAATCCAAGACACTTAACTGTGATCGTGCTAATGAACATAGGACACTTATCACATTGGGAAATTTGATTGCTTTGGTTCCTATCAAATTTACAAAACAATAGTTTAACTATTTCCCCCACAGTTGTACTACACAAGCTTAGAACAAGAAAAAGGGGTGCTGCTGTGTGCCACTCTTCTCACTATGGGTCTCTGAAACTCTTTTAGTCCATTCCTCTGGTATTTTAACTCCACACGTTTATTAACTTCCCATTATGGATGATGAGGATTTTGCACTCCTTCACCATCTCACCTCCCTCCTTCCCACCTTCTATCCTCCTACTATAGTTATGAAACAATTGATGGCTAATAAATATTCAGGTTTTATCTTATTATCCCTGGGAAGTAAAGCTTATTAATAAGCTACATAGTGTGCCATGATTATGTTTTACTTACTGAACAAGTTTTTCTTTTTTCTGAAGTTATAAATTGCCTCTTTTTTTAAAAATTTGCTTAATTTTATGTGGCATTATCACTAATTCTTCCAGAACTTCCCAGTATGACTTTAAAAAGCCTTTTGAAAAATATTTTCTGCCTGGGTCAAGCGCATCAATTATTTTATCAGTTGCTCACACTTGACTAATGATTTAGCTGGGTTTAGAGTTCTGGGCTGCAAATCATTTTTACTTAGAATTTTGAATACCTTACCCCACTGTCTTGTAGGCATCAATGTGCTTTTGAGAGAATAAATTGATACCACATGAACCCCTATGAGAAATGTACTCTGTGGGTTTTTTCCTTCTCTTCTCAGAGCTTTTAGGACCTTCTATTTGTAGTTGTGGTCTGAAATGTCGAGATATGTTTTTTCACATGGGTCTGTTTCCTTTGTTGTGATAGTACTTATAGGCCACTTTAATGAGGAGAAATATGCCCCTCGATTTGAGGAAAGTTTTGTATTCTTTATATGGTGAGCTTATTCCCTCTATTTTCTCTGTTTTGTTTTTCTTTCTCAAACTCCTAGTAGTTAAATCTTAGTCACAGAATCATTTTTCCAATTTTCCTAACTTGTATTGTCCATCTCTTTGTCTCTGTTTTACTTGCTGGAAGACTTTTAAAACTGTATCTTTCAGCTCTCTCACTGAGTGTTTAATTCTATCAATGTTTTAAATTTTAATAACTTTTTTGTTCTTATTAATTTTGTATGGTATCATTTTGTTTTATCGATGTAATAAGTTTATTGTATTTTGTATAAAATTCCTTTTTGTTCCATAAATTGTTTTTATATCTTATTATCTTTATCATTATTATTATTATTATCATTTTCATTTGTTTGTTTTAGACTTTATGTTGGAAAGTTTCTTTAAGGTTTGTGGGGTTTTGGGCTGTTCATTCATTTTAAAGAGAAATACACTAAAATGCTGACTGGGAGCTCTGCATGACTTAAGTGTGCTTGTAGAGTTTTGGCACTCACAGCAGGATACATGGGAATAAAGAACCTTGCCTTTTTCACTAGGTAGCCATGTAGTGCCAGTATCTGTAGGTCCTTTCTCTGGGTGATGATTCCAATTTTCTAGAGAAGAATTCTTCAATCTCCTGACTAAGCATTATAAGCCTAACTGACACAGTTCCTATTCTTAGGTTCTACTAGAGAAGTCAGGGCTTCGCTATTCAGCTGATAGACTTTTATTTAATCGTCCACCTTCCACTGTGCCTGGTATCTCCAAGTTGGAACCCCTCTAGTCAAATAAATTTCCAGTCTTCTGATGAGGAGGGAGTGGGATTGGTCTCTAGCTGTGCAGAGTAAGAGGAAGATCCATGGAAGAACTCACTTTATGTGCAGACTTTCCATCAATTTCTGCCTATATTTAATTATACTCGGTTCTTCAATTCCCAAATCTTCCCAGATTTCCACAAAGGGAATTGTTTCCTTCTCCTGACACCCTCCTCTTTGAGCACTTTATAACTAGCATTCCCAACCTGGCTAATTTCTGTTTTCTATTTTCCATTTCTAAAATACTCCTTTCTCATCTCCAGTTGTCTCCTTTCTCATTCCTCTACTCTCGGGGATTTATACTCTCCTATTCATTTACCATCATTTTAAGAGAGGATTTTCAAAAGTAGTGAGTTTGTTTAACCTGCCACAGCAAATACCACAGACTATGTGGTTTAAACAACAGAGACTTGCTTTCTTAACAATTCGGGAGGCTGGACATCCAAGATCAAAGTGACAGCAGGCTTGGTTTTCTCTGAGGCCTCTTTCCTTGGCTTGTAGATGGTTGCCCTCCTGCTGTGTGTTCACATGGCTTTCTCTCTCTGTGTGTACATGTCTGGTATTTCTCTTTGTGTTTCCAATTTTTATCTTCTTATAAGAACATAAATCATACTGGATTAGGACCCTAAAGACCTCATTTTAGCCTAATCATCTTTAAAGACCTTACCTCCAAAAACAGCTACATTTTGAGGTACTGGGTAATATGAGTTCAACATATGAATTTGGGGAAGACATAATTCAACCTATAATAAAGGTCATGTTTTAAAATTATTAAAATAATTAAAAAAATTCTTAACAGTACTCCAAACATTCAAAAATCTTGTATCATTTATTAATATTATGCAGCTATCAAAAAAATGAAATCTTGCCATTTGCAGCAACGTGGATGGAATTAGAGGTATTATGCTAAGCAAAGTAAGTCAATCAGAGAAAGACAATTATCATATGATCTCACTGATACATGGAATTTGAGAAATAAGGCAAAGGATCATAGGGGAAGATAGGAAAAAAAATGAAACAAGACGAAACCAAAGAGGAAAACAAACCATAAGAGACTCTTAATCTCAGGAAACAAACTGAGGGATGCTGGAGTGGAGGGGGGTGAGAGGGATGGGGTGGCTGGGTGATGGACACTGGGGAGGGTATGTGCTGTGGGGAGCACTTTGTGTTGTGTAAGACTGATGAATCACAGACCTGTATCCCTGAAACAAATAATACATTATACGCTAATAATAATTTTAAAAATGACACTAGACTCACCTATCCGAATTAATGGTGTTCTCTGTGAAATAGCACACCCTTCATTAATATATTCATTCACTTATTATATAACAATTATTGGGCATCTATTTTTGCAAGGTTTTTAGTTTAGCAGCACAAGGGATACAAAAGTAAGTCAGACCCAATCTCTGAGTATAAGAGAGTTGCACTGAGAGTGGTAAGAGCTAAGGGTTTGTAGCACATGACAAAGCTCTAACAAGTCTGACACATGGCTTTTCTCACTTGGCAAATACATGGGGTTGAAGAGCATGGGTGCATCTTTTGCTTCTGAGGGGTACTGATCCACAGAAAAATATTAATGATTAACCTAAACTTAAGCAATGAGAAGTTGTTACTTTGTACCGACGATTTTTTGCCTTGACCATCTATATAAATTGCCTGCAGAATTAGAATAAAGCAATAAGTAAATGATCATTTCCTTATGGGTAAGTTATCCCGGTCCTTTACCAAAATAGGAGGACTAACTTTAGTCTAACCTGAGACTCCTTAATGAGAAGTCCTAATTGCTATCCCTGGAATGTTCTGGGTATATCTATCTCTTGGGTCCTCCATTGGCTATAGGGGATTTTCTGTGTGTGTAAATTTAAGCTTAAAAAAAATAATTTATTCAAGGGTTTCTTTACTCTTTAAATTTTATAGAAAACTCACAGGCAATTTTCTATATTTTGGCATGACTGTTGCTGCATTATGGTCCAGTTTTGAAATTCAGCAAATCTTAAATGTTGCTGAGACTAGAGAGCATTTGGGGAAAAAAAATAATTTAAATTTTAGGATTTTCCAATCAAAAGACTATTCTCTGCAGCAAAGACTTTTTACATATTATGTTTAAGTATTAATTGTATTTATCAATAGACTGCTTTTACTCTTTTTCAGGAAAAAGAAATTCAAGTGTCATTTGTCATTCCCGACAGCAATGCTGAACACTGGGGATTTATACTCTATTAGTCCCTTACCATCATTTTAGGAGAGGATTTTCAAAAGTAGCAATTTAAAAAGGTTGCATGTGGGAATGGGGGAAAATAAACAGATTTGGACAAAAATGTGTAAAAGCTGTTTGAATTTCCTGCCTCTATCACTTTAAGATCTGGATTGATTTGGGAAGGACTGAAATTCTTCAAGTCCCAGTTCTTTGTGGATAAAACAGAAACATTATCAACTTCCACATAGAATGGTGCCTTCTTGTGGGGATTAAATGAGTCGCTACACATGAAAGCACCTCTCTCTCTTTTGACATCCATAAGTATCCACCTATGTATCTGCTTGTGTGTGCGCGCCCACCCTTCATCCAAGGGCTAGTTGTAGCCCAGAAACTTGTAGTCCAGCTTGAAATAAAGCATATATTGTAGAGTGATCCAAATGACAATGGAATCTTATACTAAAAGATATTTTAGAAGTTACACGATTAGATGCCCTATGATCACACTGAAAACAACATAGCTCACATACTCTCTCTGAACCCTCACTGAATACCTGTGTATACATTATCCTTAATAGTCAAGAAAACTTTGAAACTTAGGTTTTGTTACTCTAATTACATAGAGTAAGAATGTGAGGCTCAGAGAGGGTAAGCAACTTGATCAGCAAAACAGACAGATCCACTTGGACCCCAAGTCTGGCTTCCTTCCATCCTTACTCCATAGCACAGTGCAATGCATGATGCTCTGTGCATGTCATCATGGCAGAAAGATGAACTAGACCTTGACAAAAGGGTAGAATTTGGGCAGGTCAAGAGGAGAGAAGGGACACTTTAGGAGAGGGGACAGTGAGCCAAGGCATGGGGAGAGAGACATAGAAAGCATATCTGAGACAGCTACAGACTAGTTTGTCTAGAGGTAAACTGTGTGGAGGAGAAGCAGAGATAGGAGAAAGCATATCTGAGACAGCTACAGACTAGTTTGTCTAGAGGTAAACTGTGTGGAGGAGAAGCAGAGATAGGACCAGGAAAGTAGACTGGGGCTAATTTTGGAGGCCCTGAATGCCAGACAAGGAGTGTCATTAGTTAGCTCATACAAAAAATGAGAATTCACAGAGGAACTACTGTGCTGCATTGTAGAGAGATCAAGACATAAAAGAAACAAACAAAAAAACCCACAAATAAAACCAGCAATAAAACAGTCTGTGTCTTTGTGGGGCTAAGGGCCAACAGTGACCCCAGTGTATGGTATCAAGCTCTGGGGCTTTGGTAGATGACACATGCAAGGGGATTATCATTTGGACCCCCTAACAGGGACACAGAATTTGTCAAGGGAGGCTTTATAAAGGAGATGGTTTTACTCCGGAAGTCACGGGCCATGAAGAAAGGACTGAAACAGCAGAATTATATGATAAAAATACCATTTTTAGAAGATTAATTCAAAAGCAGCATATGACAGCCACAATGTGATGGTTGGAGGGTGCAAGCTGAAGCTCAGTAACTAGGGGACCATTGCAGCTGTCCAGGCAAAAGGAGGGGGTGGTGGCAGTGGATATGAAAAGGCAGGAAAGCATGAGGTTCTATGCGGAAAATCTAGGGATGCCCAACAATTACTCATACAGGTGAGGAGAGAGCAGGATTCAGTGATGCTTCTAAGGTCCTGGGTTTAGATAAATGAGAAAAAAAGCACCGTCCTGGAGACAGAAATGTGAGTTCTACTCAGGAGAGCTGATACAAGCAGAAACTGGAGTTGAGGTCAGCCAGGCTGACACTCTGACAGCAGGATATCTAGGCAGTTGGAGACAGGGATCCGGAACAGGAGGGGCTTACATTTCTGCATGTGGTCTAGCATCTGTCTGCTTCACAAATCCAAAAAATGAGAACTTGACTTTTGCCAGACACTCAAAGTTGATAATGTTATAAATTATGAAAGCAAATACATAACAACAGCACAAACAATAATAATAATAAAAGCTATTATTTGTTGAGGCCTCATTATGTATCAGGCACTGTGTTAAGTGTTTAACCGTATTACTGGTATTATTTCACTTAATCCTGATATTAACCTTCTGATGTAGGTACTATTATTATCTCCATTTTACAGATGAGGAAACTAAGCCAACAAAAAGAAAAACACACTCAAGATAATGCCGTCAATGTGGCAGAGTCTGAAGTCAAACTCAGTCTAAAATGGACTTTCCCATATGGCAGCCACCCGCCACACAAGGTTATGAAGACTTGAAAAGGGGCTAGTGTGACTGAAGAACTTAATTTTTAGTCTTATTTAGTTTTTACTAATTCATACCTAAATGTTAAAGTTGATTATTGTTTCAGTCATTGGAGAACTTTTAAGTATATTTGGAACAACTTGAGTAAAGAATCAACATTTCCAACTGCAAATTTTATAAAATCTAAATACAGCTCAATTACAATGAAAAAGTTAGCATCCAAATTGATACGTATATAGAACACACACAGGATTTCCAAGACTTTAGAATGGAGAAAGAATTTTAAATACCTCAATGGTAGTTTATTATATATCGACTGCAAACTGAAATGATATTTTCATATACTGGGTCAAATAAGATACATAGTTGAAATTAGTCTTGCCTGGTTTTTTATTTCTTAAATGTGGTACTAGAAAATTTAAAGTTACAGATGTGGCTCACCTAATATTTCTATTGGCTGGCACAGCCCTAAATACTGAGAAATAAGTAAGAGGTCAACTGCATGACAAAAAAAAACTGACATGGTTAATGGGGCACAGGTTATTCCTTTTCCTGTTGTGGGTTCCTATTTTTTTGAGGATGTCTGTAAAGAATACAGAAATTGTCTTAGTTCAATGGGATGGTGAGCCCTCAATCTGATGGCATTTCTGATCTCCCCGCTCTTTTGTCTACGTCAACTCATCCATGGTTTGTAGGGAAAACAACTGTAACTACCTTTTCTTATGTGTGTGTCTTATATTTGTTCACTTCACAAAGGTGAATTATTTCGCTCACAGCTGTTTTTTTTCTTCCAATCACAAGCTCAATCTTCACAACAGTCTCAATCTAGAACCCAGAAGAGAGCCCAACTAGAGCCTCTTGGAGCTGTTCTGAGAAAATAATAACTAGAAAACTAGGAGTTATTCAATATCAATGTACAGCCTTCTATGCTGGATTTTTTTCGGAGGGGGGATTATAGTCTGATAGTGTGTACACACATAAATGGTGTGTTTGAGAACTGTTGATAATAATTCAGATGTTTGCTCTTCTAAGAGTTATATGTGTGATAGATAAAAGGTAGACAATTTTAACTAAATGGAAAAAAAAAGTATGATAGCTAAGCACTTGTGAATCTTTGGGTATTGCAAAAATTAAGGCAGCATCATTTATCAAGAAAAGAAATCTAAAATTCTACCAATTTTCAGGCATTCAGTGTATATAAAGCAATATGTCCCCAAAGTTAGAATCATCCAGATGTTTTAAATTGGTCAGAGTAAACATTTGATTCATCACAGATTCACCAAAGTCAGAAGTAGAAAATTCACATCTCATTGCAAGCTAAGGGGAGTAGTGCTTTTTGCATTCTCTCTGCCAGCTGTCTTGACATACTTAGCATCTACCTCACAGAGTAATTTAGGTCAGTGGATTTGGAGTCAAATGCCATTATAGGAAATTCTGAGAAAATTATATTTCCATAATTATACAATTCATGTATGGAACAGTTCATCCTCCATGAGATCTTCCAATTTTTGAAAATATTGTATATTAAGTCTCTGAGACAGATAAAATGATCTACTTCACTCCTTTCTAAAGTCTAGTTACTATTTTAAAGTACTGACTAAGCATCCTTTGTGACAATTCTCTATAAAAGAGATCTTAAGCACAAATCAAACTCATCACAAATTTTAATTGTAAGTTTTGTATAATACTTATCATATTACAGGTATGAATGGAATGCCAAAATGCCATAATCTATGGGTTATAGCAGTGAGGTCTTCACATTATAAGGCAAATTAAAATTAACTTCCCTGGGCAAGTGAAAAGAGAGCTTCAGGAAAAAGATAAACAAATCCATTAGAGAGGACATTAAATGCATTTGAAATGGCCTCAATAAAATAGGTAAGCTCCTGGGAAAATAATGTATCTAACTACTGATAAAAGTGCTTTCAGAGCTACTAAATGGGAATAACACAAATACCCACATCTAGTCTACTGAATTTCCAGGAAGACATGTTTGGTTAAAAAAGACTATTTTTTGTTGGTCCCTTCTCTGTTCTCTTCTATAATTCCAAAATCAGGTAATTCCATCCATAATCAACAAACCCCTATCAGGCCAATTTTGGTTGATACCTGGAAACTGTGCCACTTAAACAAATTCTCATTTAATATTTATTGCTGAGAATGTAATAATAGTGTTGGGTCGGTTGTGTCTTATTAATATTTACTTTTTGTAAGCATTTGTTGGTTCCAAAACATTTCAGGATTCAATAGGACAATTTGATTTGAAATTAACGGTCAGTTTAAAAATGAATGCTGTTTCACAAAGCACTTGCAGTTTATGTGTCTTACAATTTAGCCAGCATCGCAGTGATCTCAGCAATAAAATATTTAGGAAAAAAGTCTGATTTATTTTGGATGTTTCTGTAAATTATTTATCTTCTAATCAAACTGCATTTAGTGGTCTGCATGATATACTACAAGGCTCTGAACTGCAAACAAATAAGCAAAAAAATTGTGACTTTGGAAAGAAAAAAAACAACAACTTTGTTAAATTAAGTCTAACTCCTAAATGTAGATGTTCTTAAAGGATCTTTCCTTGAACCTCTTCAATATTTATCTCCAATTCTGACTTCTTACTCTTGGTTTGAAAATTGTTGTCTCATCTTCATCTATTTGTCCTGACAAATTCTCAAGGTCAGTTTATCCATCAATAAATCATTATCTTTCCCCTCAAACTTGCTCCTCCTCTTCCTAGTCCTATTACTGTTGACTGTACAATTCTCCTGCTAGAAACCCAGGACTCACTGTGGTGTCCAGGTATCATCATGGAAACCACATTCTCTTTTCCTTTCTTACACAAGTGTTCAAGCCTTGCCAATCCTTCCTCCATACGTCTCCATCCTATCCAAATTTATGACTACAGGCATCACTCTGTTTTAGGCCCTAAATATCTGCTCTCTTCTAAAAAATTACTTTCCTCATAAATTTTTATATAGTCACTGCAGAAAATATAGAAGATACAAAAAAATAACAAAAATTAATACGGTGTTCCATCATCTTGTATTAACTAGCACCTTCTTACCTCTGAAGCCCATTACTCTTCTAACTCCTCTACCAGTTTCTTTAGTCTTCCACTCCTCCAAGTTATGTCTTCATTAATGTCATTTTAGTCTTTCTTAAGCAAAACTAAGACTGTAGGATTCCCCTGTTCAAAAATCGCCAATAGCTCACCTTGGTCTAGAAAATATTTCTTAGCTTGGTTTTCATGACCCTAAAAATGCAATCTCACGGTCTCTTTCCAATTTCATTTTCCATGATTGCTTCTCAGCTTTATTAAGTTTTGGCCACAATTGTCTGTTTTTCCTAGAAATGTTCCCTTATTCTCCTATATCCGTATCGTGGCCAGATTCTCAATTCCACATAACTAAAGACAAATTGCCACACCCGATGCCATTTTGCCCACAAAGCACTCTAATGACATACTCAGTTAGAAGTAAAATCTCCCCCCTCCAGAGTCGTCACGGCATTTTACTTCCACTCTCCCTACAGTGCTTAATGGAACCCAGAATACAGATGACTGGGGCTTGGGTACTGATTCTAGCATTTAAGTAACTTTATGGCCATTGATAAAACCCTTAAGCCCTTAGGGTCTCAGTTTTCTCATCAGTTGATACGATTTCAAAGAAGATGATACAGGAAAATCTCCTTTCTAAACTCCAGAGTGCTATTTAATAGGAGTTCTTTCTCTGCTGAGCATTCCCTTTCAAGTACCGCCTTTCAGGAGAATGCTTCATCCTCTTTCAGCACCTCATTTGTAAGATCTTCCCTGAAAGGCCCCATTGCTGGTGGTGTTTGGTCCTGTGTGCTCCCAGAGAGCTATTAAAGTCTTTCTGTGGTATAATTTAATTTTTCCTTGAAGTTTTGCTTGAGCAATTAAATTATGATCTCTTTGAAGGCTGGGAGTTTGTCTTACCCAGTTTTGTAATCCTAGCAGAGAGCTTTGAACTCAGGATCTGTTCAGCAAGTATTTGTTGAATGAATGAATGCATCAGTGAATGAATACATGAATGGATGACACGTCAATCTTATGGAACATTTATTTATGTGTAGTGTTTGTCATCTGTCTTTAGACTCTAAGCCCATGAGGGAGGCTCTTTGTGTGATCTGTCTCTGTCTCTCTATAGCTCCACGTACATGATATGAAATAAATATTTACAGAAAGTTGAAAAGAAAACTGTAGCTAAGCTGGATCATGAATTGTAATGCTCATGCATGTAAAGCTTTCCTGTATGACAGGTTTTTCTCTGGTGTGCATGTAATCTTAATATCCTTTTAACTCTGCAAAAGAAGCTAATTACATTATGATCAACACCAGAGTTCCTTCTCAAATTGAATATAAGGATGCTATAAACATAGATACATTTTTCAATGATACAGACATATAAACTTCAGTGGGGTCAGATCTTACTTAGTTTAAGTTCTAACATCAACCTCTGCAGCAAAAATCTGGTATAGTTACTATTACCATGGAGAATCCCTATAATAACCCAAACGTAAGGCAAGCTGTTCACACTGTGGCAGGCCACTGGGAACTGAGATGGGGAAAGAGTGTATACCATCCCACACTAGTGGACATAGATCCATCCACTGTGGCAAAGAAAGAAAGTAGAACTGCCCTATTTGCATTGCTATTTAATTTCCATCTATTTTTTCCCTTCTGAGCAGTATGTATATTTAAATTTGCATTATTAAGTGCTCAGGCATTGTAACTCTATTTAATTGTTCTTTTATAGTAAGTCCTTAGTCACAATAGCCTGGAAACATGAATGAGTCTGTCTAAATCTCAACAGTCCTTGAGTAACTTAACCCCAATCATCCCTATACTAACTTAAATCCACATCTGACACGGAGCCTACAGTGAGGTGTAGTAAAAATAGCAATTTAGCATTAAAAACTGCCAGTAAGGTGAAGGTTAACTTCCATTTTCTTACTCTGTTTCTAGGTGATTTTGAAGATATCCTGGAGTCAGAAATAATGGTAACCCCAGGGCTGGAGTGTCCTGCTTCCAAAGAACTCATCATACTGAATTTCTGACTTCTCTCAGCCTTAGGATACAAATTGTTTTTCCCCCAGAGGGAAGAAAACTTTACCAACAACAACAACAACAACAGATGTGTGTGTATGTGTGTGTGTGTGTGTGTGTGTATCAGAGAGAAGCAAAATCTCTTGCATGTCAAAATGATTAAGAACTCCCTTGGTAGCAGAGTATGACTCCAACCACAAGCAAGAGAAAGGGAAAATGGAATTGTGTTATTCTTGGTGTCATAGCTACCGGATTTCTAAAAGAGAGAGAGAAGGGGGTGAAAGAGAAAGAGAGGGAAAGAAAGAGAAAGAAAAGGGGAGGGAGGGAAGGGAAGGGACAAAAAGAGAAACTCTAAGAGAACAGAAAACTGCTGGTATTCTTGACTTTCTTGTTAAATACAAGAGGAATTACCATGGTAACACCAGTATCACATAACCCATCTTACATTGTATTGTTCAGAAATAACAGTACAGGGCACCTGGTGGCTCAGTCAGTTAAGCATCTGACTCTTGGTTTCAGCTCAGGTCATGATCTCAGGGTTGTGAGATCAAGCCCCGTGTTGGGCTCTGTGCTCAGTGAGGAGTTTGCTTGAGATTTTCTCTCTTTCCCTCTCCCTTCCCCTCTGCTCCTTTCCCTACTGGCACACTTGCTCTCTCTCGCTATCTCTGTCTAAAATAAATTTTTAAAAAGCTTAAAAAAAGAAATAATAGTACAAACAAAAGTACATATTTTGAATTAAAGTGTCAGGGGCCAGAGGGAAATTACAAATTTAGGAAAATTGTATGCCCAGCGTAACAGCAAGCTGAAAAAGTTGTGACTGTTCAACACACTTCGAGGATTCTATAGCTGTGTGTATATATATATGTGTGTGTGTGTGTGTGTGTGTGTGTGTGTGTGTGTGTGTGTGTGTGTATACATAGAGATAGATAGATTCCCCCCCTAACTTTTGCCTGGATTAAAAATCAATGACTAAATGCCATATACTTACAGTAATCTCTCATGTATTATGACAAACTGAAGGCTACTGTGACATGGTTTACTGTGAATTCTCATACAATCATAAGCTCAGATTTCAAGAAATCTTAGGGGAATTTTAAATGTTTTCCTCATGCATATTAGGCAAATTCATTGTTTTCTGACTCAGACATTGCACAGAAAGAAACACCACAGAGGTGGAATTTGTATTTTTATACTTGGGGTCAATTATAAAACTTTGGAACTGAATATCTACCACCTAAACAGTTTTGTTGTAATTTACTGGTATTGGAGAAAAGTGAACGCCACTGTAGTAAAGAAAAGAAACCAACAAACACACATACAGCCCTTCTGGGTAGAGTCTATGGAACCAGTGATGCAAAGATCACTTGAGAAGCTCTAATAGTAGATCACATTCATAAGCAGTATTAGTTAAGACAGAGTGGAAGTGACTGACAGAAGGATTTAATAGCAGATGGAGGGAATTCAGTGATGATGGAGGGAGTTGAGATAACGGCAGGCAGGTAAGGTGACTCCTGTATTTCTGGTTTGGATAAGTGGGTAGTAATCAATTAAGTTTTCCAACGAAGGAACAGATGAAAAGGAATATATATATTTTTAAAGATTTATTTATTTATTTTAGAGAGAAAGAGAGCATGTGGGAAGAGGGGCAGGAGGGGGGAGAGTCAAGCAGATTCCAGTGCAGGGCTGGACGAGGGGCTCAATCTGAGATCACGACCTGAGTGGAAATTAAGAGTCGGATGCTCAAATGAATGAGCCACCCAGGCACCCCAGAAAAGGAATAGATTTTAAGAGTAAGACAGTAAGTTCAATTTTGGGCATGAAAACACCCTGATTTCAGGCAGTGAGTATCACACACTTTTAAATGAGAAGAGTGGTTGGGGTTTGAGATGCAGGTTTGGAAGTTGCTGAAATGAATTTAATATGTTTTTCCAAAAGGTACACATTTATTTAACTGTCTCTGATTACTTTCTTATTCCTAGTTGGAAAAATGAATTTCACAAGAATTGCTTGAATGCCTATTATATGTCAGGCCCTGTACAAAGCGCTTGGCACACTGATTTAAAACACAGGCTTAGACCCTGTTCCCATGGTCTCATAATTGAATGTGGAAGGAGGTTGTTAGGCCAACAAAATACATAAATATGTGATTACAGTTGTGAGAACAGCTAAAAAGAAGATAATGGTGCAATAAGAGTATATAAATAGATGCCTAACATTGTCTGGGCATTTAGGGAGTATTTCCCTGGGGATGTTAAGGCCTAAAAAGTGAGAAACACTATGTGCCACCAAGAACCACATCAATGGAGCCCTGACAACCTTTCAAAATTCAGAGCACATTCCACCTTGTCTGGGAAGTTGATTATCCTTGCCTTGGACATCTGCAACTTCCTTCTCATCAAACTTTTCTCCAGGGTACCTCTCTTTCTCACGACCAGCAGAGCTATCTTCTTTGGGAGTAGCCTTCCTCTTAGGGCCATAGAAAACATAGCATTATGGGTCCATTCCAAGGTCATCACTCTGTTTGCAGAGGCTTTCAGTAGATTGACTGACTGCTGATCTTTTTTTCTTTTGTTTCTTTCAGATATTCTATACTCATGTGTAAACTGTTTGATAACCAGCTACTATCCTAAACCTGGAATGCTTTGTCAGAATTCACTACTTCATTTATCAGTTTCCAGAGTAAAATTAAAAGTGATAAGAGAAACTTCCTTTTCCACCACCAGTTTACCTGCGTAAATAATTTTGCTCAGGGCAAGAGCTAAGCCATGGAAAACTAGAAAATAACAACAAAACAACAACGAAAAAAATTTTAAGTATTAAGTAATTTAACATCTCTAATTGGATATAGAAATATGACTAACACAGGAAGGTCACTGTGCTTACACAGAGTCTCCGGCACTTCACTGGCAGTAAACATTCTAAGTATTCTCAAAGGTCCCATTCTACTCCTTTTGGCACAGGTATGGTTAGGTGATGGGTGAATGCAGAAGGACAAAGGTTAATGTTTATGACTTTGTATTTATCCCTTGCAGTTGGCAATGGATTGGAAAACTGACCTTTTTTTTTTTTTTAAACTTCGCTTGGAAGATATTATCTCCTGTTTATTTCAATGTTTAAAAATCCCAAGTCATAAATAAGACACTAATAGTATGTTCTTAGATAGCATTTCCAGTGAATAAATTAAAAATTATTTAATGTTTCCCTCTAAAACGAAATGTATTATTTAGAAGATTTACTTTTAGGGACGCCTGGGTGGCACAGCGGTTAAGTGTCTGCCTTCAGCTCAGGGCGTGATCCCGGTGTTACGGGATCGAGCCCCATATCAGGCTCCTCCGCTATGAGCCTGCTTCTTCCTCTCCCACTCCCCCTGCTTGTGTTCCCTCTCTCTCTGGCTGTCTTTATCTCTGTCGAATACATAAATAAAATCTTAAAAAAAAAAAGAAAAAGAAGATTCACTTTTTAAAAAGAGCCATATCCTTCCCTATCTTCTCCACTTTGTTTCTGCCACTCTCCTCCCTGTCTCATTATATTTTGGACACCTTATTATTTTAGTTTCTTCAACAGTCCTCCACAGAACATGTTGCTCATCTTCAGGCCTCATCATCCCCAGGCGAACATTTTCCAAATGTGCAGACTATATTAGGTACCTATTCATATACTCTTAGTGGGCCCTTGCCTCCTTTTGATCAGTTCTCACAACTGTAATTACGTATTTATGCATTTTGTAGTTGTAATGAAACTGTCCTGGTCAAGATTTTACACCACTTGCTTCTACTAGGATAGGGCTTAAGTCTTTTCCATTTGAATTTATGTCATATGCCATAGCCAAACTATTCTCCCTAAAACAGCTGTTTCCCTTACACCATTCTTAAGGAGGAGGAAAGATATGAAATATACAAATGATTAAGGTTCATTACAAGGAAGCTGTGATAGACATGTTAGAAAAGGAAGAGGTGCTAGCTGAAGGAGAAACTCCCATTTGGAAACAGGGAATTAGAAAAGGCTTAATGAAAAAGATCCCAGGATCAGCTGGATAACAAAATACAGGAAGAGGGGAATTGCAGACAAACTCAGAGGTATGGTCAGTACTTCTTTACATCCGAAATGCGGGGTATAGTAGGTGATGAGAGAAATTTACAAGGATAGAGAGATCAGAAGGCAATAGATCATCATCATTTGGAATTTAGATTTTTTTTTTTTTTTGAAGGCAATGAAAAGCTACTGCTATAAGGCGTGGAGGTATCGTGAGGAAATTTGAGAAAATTAATCTGTGGACGAGTCAGAACAAGGATGACAGTTGAATAAAGACACCAATTATGAGGTTAGCGGTCTTTCAGGCAAAAGAGCACCAGGGCTTGGCTTAGGGTGGCATAGTGGGGATGGCAACAAAGGGAAGGGGGAAGAATGCACCTGCCACCAGCTAGTGGTGGAGCAGTTAGACAGAAGGGAGGAAGCATGGAGGAGGCCTTCTTGGCTCACCATCGATCACTGCGGAAGATGGTGAGACTCCCTGGGTCATTTTAGTTTCAAATATATTGAACTTAGGTTCTCTGCAGGACCTTTGGATCACAGGCAGTTGGATGTACTGCTTTGGAACCGAGGAGAGAACGAGGAAACTGGAAATACATTCTAGTTTGAAGTGTTACCGCCAACAATTTTTACCTAGGTGTGAGGAGGTTTAGAAGACATCCCGAGGGTAATTAGAAATTTTATTTAGTGAAAAGAAGGACCTTTCGTCAAAGAAAGCACTCCCTTTCCCTCAGAGTTTTCCCTTTAAGAAACGTGCTCTTTGCTATCAGGATAAGCTGGTTACGAGGAAAACATACACATGGCTCACACATTTAGAGTCAATATGCCCGGGCTTGTCGGTGTGGGGGTGGGTGGCAAGGGTCCAGGAGAGCTTCATTATACCAGGCCAACAGCACGATCACTTCATATTTGTTATCTTCTGTGTAATTTCACCTAGTATTTTTCACTTCACTTTGAAAACCAGATCAATGTTTAGCACCTAGCCTGGAGCTCTAAGAATGTATTAGATCATTTATTCTGCTTTCTGTAATGAAATCTCAGTAGTACCTCTACTGAAAGAATAATAGGCCCTGACAATGCAATAAAGCCACTAATTCAGACAAATCAGAAGACTGGACAGTTTGAATCACAGAATATTTTAGACCATTTAAAAACTGTGGCAGCTGTCTTTTTTTTCAACCAGGCTAAGAGAATATTATATATTGGTTACTATGTGAAAGAGAAGAGAAAGTGTTCTTAGGAATACATGAAAAATATCAATAGTCTGGGTATAAATAAAGGTTTTCAGAGAGATTCAAAGTACTCCCCAACCCAATACATTTACATAAGGGTTTCTCAATCTCAGCGCTATGAGATTTGGGGGTCAAATAACTCTTTGTTGTAGAGGCTGTCCCATGTATTATATGCAATTTAACTACATCCCTGTTCTCTACCTATCTTGATACCATTAGCCACCTCCCAACGTATGAATATTAAAAACGTCCCTAGACGTTACCAAATACCCCTGTGCGTAAAACTGCCCTAGTTGAGAACTATTGGCTACATTGATAATTTAATACTCACTTCAAATAAAAGACCATAGGGGCGCCTGGATGGCTCAGTTAGTTAAGCATCTGCCTTTGGCTCAGGTCATATCTCCAGGTCCTGGGATCGAGCCCCGCATCAGGCTTCCTGCTCAGCAGTGAGTCTGCTTCTCTCTCTCTCTCTCTCTCCCCCTCTGCTCGCTCTCTCAAATAAATAAATAGAATCTTGAAAAATAAAAATAAAAGATTATTAAAAGCGAATGCTGGTCTACGCTCTGTCTGAATGATTATAGATTCCAAATGAAAGAGGTTCTATTTGATGAAGATTGGTTGTTCATAATGTGCAACTGTTTTCTTTGGTACAAAAAGTGAGAAGTATTTTTTTGTACTCTGTAATGCCTCACTCCTGCAGGTTCAGACTCACTGATGAAATACATTTTTATGAACATGAGTTCACTGATTATGTTGGAATCATAGTGCAATTCCTATCCTTCTCTATAGTCATTACTAGCAAATCATTTCTATGGATACAATTTGCTATGTGCTGAATTGGATCTCCCCAAAATTCATATGCTGCATCCCTAATCCCCAGTACCTCAGAATGGGACTGTATCTGAGACAGAGTCTTTAAAGAGGTAATCAATGAGGCCATTAGGGTGAGCTTTAATCCAGGCTACCCGGTGTTCTTATCAGAAGAGTAAATTTGGACACGCACAGACACCAGAAATGCACACACAGAGGAATGACCACGTGAGGACGCAGGGAGAAGGCGGCCATCTCCAGGCCAAGAAGAGAGGCCTCGGGAGAAACCAACCAGGTTGACACATTGATCTTGACCTGCCAGTCTCCAGAGATGTGAGAAAATAAACTGCTATTGCTTAAGCCACTCTGCCTGTTGAATTTTGTTATAGCAGTCCTAGCACAATAATACACCATCTGAGTCAATGAATAGCTTGACCGTTGGTCAGACATCTAAGTTAGAAACTTTGTAATTTTTCCCTGAAGAGAAATTGGCTGATTAACACACACTCAAACTCATTATTTCTATTCCTGTCTTTTGGCTTTTTGTATCCTACTTTTTCCTAATCCCAGAGAGAGTAAATGGAACAAGCCCACCTGCAGGATTTAGAGAAAAAAAGGCCAGAGCGTGTATGAGAGAAGCAGATGGGGATAAGAAGAAGCCGGACACACAGCGTAGAGGCACTGGATATCTGGGCAGAGGGCTGGCGGAGACCCAGCGCTGCCCTTGGCTGTGAAAGGCGGTGCGCTAGAGCACAGATGCTTTCCACAACGTTGGCGTGCTAGTGAGCTCTGTCTCATCTCTTCACTCCCTTCATTTTGTTTTCTATTTTGATACACATTTCTGTGAGTTTTACATTACAGCAGGACAAACAGAACCAGGGCTTACATTTCATAATTTTGGTAACTTATTTTGTGAATTTATGTGCTTATATCTCATTTCTTATTGTTGCAAGCTATTTCCCCCTCTAGGAGCTCCCCTCTGCCCACTCCCACATTGACTTTTCCTCCTCCTTTCTACCACATGGAGCTTTATATATATACTTATGAATACAGAAATGACTTTCAGGTTCTGCTTTGCTGAACTGGTAATAACAAAAGTTGTGATCCCCAACTACTTGAGTCCGTAGTCCAAAGTCACTGCTGCATGTAGCTTCTATAGGTAAATAAGGAAGGAGAATACAACTGATTCAGAAGAATAGCAGAGGCAAAGTCTTGCCAAAGACTCCATATGGTAGCACCCACGGGAGTGATACATATGCCTGTGCCGGGATGGGTAACATACACTTTCGCATCATTTATTTATTAAACAAGCACTTATCCTCTGATGTGGGCTGGGCTCTTTGCTGGGCACTAAAAATAGAACAACAAACAAGACATGATCTACATGATCAAAAACCTGCAGCCTAACTGGGTGAGAAGGGAGTGGAAGAGCCAAATTAAATCTCATAATCAATTTCTATGCATTAAATTAAGACATCAGAGTTTCATAAAATTAAAAGGAAATTATATTTCTTTCAGGAGTTAAAATAGAGCTCTAGATTTTGTGGACTCTACAAACAAAAGGAAAAAAATTTAAACTCAAGAATATGGAAAATCATTAAGATCACAGATGGTAGGACTGTCATTCTCTTCAACATTGAGCTTAATTAAGATTTAGCAGTGTTAACTGCTTTGTTAATGTCTTCATTGATGCTTGAAATAAAAATTAAGAACTATTAAATAACCATGTGGACACACTTCTAATATAGCTAATTTTTAATTTGGAAATTATTTCCCCTGTGTTCCAAGAAAACATGCTGTTCTTTCAATAAGGCATTATAAATAAGGATATAGTTGTATTAAATTGAGCTATATTTGGGATGCCTGGGTGGCTCAGTTGGTTGCATGTCTGCCTTCGGCTCAGGTCATGATCCAAGGGTCCTGGGATTGAGTCCTACATTGGGCTCCCAGCTCAGCAGGGAGACTGCTTCTCCCTCTTCCTCTGCCCCTCCCCCTGCTTGTGCTCTCTCTCTCTCTCTCTCTCTCAAATAAATAAATAAATATCTTAAAAAAATAAATACATCGAGCTATATTTTGCATTTATGATTAGATTTCCTACTTTAGCCTCCCAATTTAGTGAAAAGTCAAATTTCTTTTTATCACCTCAAATTTTATGCTTCACTGAATAGGTTACAGCATCAACATATAGTCCCTCTTCTTTAGATTTCTTTCTTTTTCCCTCTCTTTCCTTCTGTCCTTCCTTCCTTCCTTCCTTTTAGTAATTAAGAAAGCAATGTCCTTTTGCCCAAAGAGCACAACTGTGACTACATGACTATAAACTTAAACATGTTGTTTTAGAAAAATCTTGAATGAGTCCTAGCAAGCACTCCTGAAAACTTAACTGTTTAATTTGGGGTAGATTTTAGTGGCTTTAGGATGATAACCTACCACCATTGCAGGTGTACTATTTTCTTAGCAGACTAGAAGAAGTTCAAATAAAGGTTTTAAAATGTACAACTTTAAAAAAATGAGTTCTATGGTAAAAATACAGTCTCTACAATTTGGATCTTCATTCATTCATCTACCCCCTCCAACCATTGTTACCATTACATGTTTGTTGTCATACTTCCATGGGATAAAAGGTTTAGATATAATGAGTTAATGATTACATGTCATTTCACAGAAAGCCATCTATTTGATTTACTTTCTCTATATAAGCAATGTATTACGCTGAAAGAAAAGTCGGACCTGACAATTTTACAATTCAAGGTCTATGCTACAAAACGCTGGTTATTGCCAAGAATACTTGCTTGCAAAATACAGTGTGATGCTCAATGTCAAAACTGATTGAGGGTGAGTCTGAAATCGCCTGGTCACAATACAGTATGCTAAGAATCCACGTTCTATGCACATATACATCAGTTTACATCAACATATGATTCCTCTAACTTTCATAGAAAGTTGATTACTTTTAAGCAGAAAAAAATCAGGTAACATGACTAGGGACATAACATCTACATACTTGGCAACTTCCAGTGCTCGTTGTATCACACCACTCATTACAGAAGGGAGTGAGGAGGCAGCAACTGAGATAGGTTGTGTGTCTCAGGACATGTTTTCCTGAAGTATCTTAAAATAGTTGTTAGTTGCTGTTAGCCTGTTATAAATTCAGATGGTGCTAGAATTGGACAGAAAAACCTTGATACCCTGGGGGAAAGAATAAAATATTTTCCCTCAAAGACATTTAAAAAGTTCAATCCCATAACCACCTCCCCCCACTTTTTTTTTTCCTCTTCGGTTGAAAAACTAACCCCAAGCCATTTCTGAAGGTTTGGAAATTTTTTTTTTTTAATCAGTCAAATGTCTGAATGTTACTTCATGCTTATAACCAGGTCAAACCTGGCAAAAGGTATGCTCTCTCTGTGAGTTTGTGCGTGTGTTATTAGAAAAAGAAAAGTGGAAGAGTAAGATGACAATGATAATCTTTAAGCAAAACATGTTACTTTTAGAATTTTAGATTTTCTTCCAAGACTTCATCAACTTAGGGACAACTGGCATTTTCACAGACAGAATGGAACATCCTTATAAAACGCTTTTGATGTTCACTGTGAAATGCTGAATAAAATGACTTTGTTTAAAACCAAAACTGCGACCCACGAGTCAAACATATCATCCCTGTTCTGACACTGCACAAAAATGCTGGAAGACAGAACGGGTTTAATTATTGCACACCCTCTTTCCTTCTAATGAAAACACTGAGCTCAACTTTGAGATTCCTAATTACACAGCCTGAGTGCCTATGTACTGTGTGTGTGTGTGTGTGTGTGTGTGTGTGTACACATGTGTGTGTGGTGTGGGGGTGTATGGAGTTAGCAGAATCCTGGAACACTGATATACAAATGACATTTTCTTTAGAGGAAAAATATCTATCCCTATTCTTGCCTCCATAGTGACACATGAAAATTAATGCTTTTAGTAGAATTTTAACATAATTATTGCACATTGGCCTTGAGGAATGTTACGGGGAGATGAGATAATGGGCATTGGGTAATAAGAGCCATTAATAAATACACCCATTATTCGGCTAAGTCCTCTTTCAAATATTCATTATGGATGATTCTGATGGTAGTACAAACACTAACCATGTTTCAAAATCTTAAAATCTACAGACCCTGAAAACAGATCAGCTTTTGCTGAACAGCTACGAGTATTTTCCAGCTTTTTTCTTTGGTTAATTTTTTTCCTAACTGTTCAGTATGCTGAATTTTAAAAGTAATCCCTCACTGTGACCCTCCCACCTCAGCAGACCTCCAAAGCAGCTACCAAAGGGTAACAAAACACAATTTCACTGACAAACAGCTAGAAGAAAGGAAAGCAGTTACCGTCTCCTCTGTGGCTTAATATCAATTGGCTTGTTGATTGCATAAGGCGATCCATGAACATAAGGGCTTCGGAATCTAGCTACCTTCCCCAGCGTTAGGTACTCACAGCTGGTTGGCAAACTCATTTTATCCAAAAGACCGGAAGTAAAAACAAATCTTAGTAGTCAGACCAGCATTCCTGGGAACGCTGGAAAGAACATGTCAGATAATGGATTTCAGACATATGCTGCTCACTGGTCGCTGGGTGCTGCTTTTCTTCAAAAGTAAACGCGTGTTTCTCCCGGGCTACACGCGCTACCTTGTTTTCTGTTCATGGATACAGGAAGCTCATTGCTTATTTCTAACCAGAGTCGTGCTCTGACCAATTATTGGCTGAGCAGATGAAGTAGAAATTCTGTAGCTCCACAAAACCCTATTTCCACTCCAACCAAATCTCTGAGTAGGCAGCGTGGTTTAATCCATTTGCGTCTAATGTCTAAAAGAACATCAACCTAATGTAACAGTGGTTGGGAAATCAGTTATTTACCTATACACCAAGCATGCATCTGATAAGGAGGAAATAATCAATTTTTGGTATATTTTCAAAAGGGGAAAATTGTTTGCTAAATTGATGATACAGATATGTAGAAAATGAGATGGAAATGATTACAGGGGCTTTTCCAATTTTCCGGTCAAAAAATTGTGGGTTCTTATATGTAAATTACTGTTCACAATAGGACTGAACTCAGCCTCTCAGGAAAATAAAAATTGTAAGCTAAGGCCTTTATACACTAACATTTTGACTTTGATACTGACTTTTTTTCTTATTAGAAACATTCTCTAAGAAATGCAACCTCTATCTGCTCACTGGATTAAGATCTATTGAAAAATTGATAGGATATTCTTTAACAACTGTTTGTAAGTCAGTTTTTCATAACAACAAGAGACAAATTGGAGAAACTGCAAATGACACCAAGTAAGTCCACGTAAGGCAGTAGAATCAGAGCCAAGTTCCAGCTTTAATCCACCCACAGTTCTCACTAGCCCTTACCGCATTTCTTAGGGTTCTAGCAACAAAACCGCTGAGGCTTTTGTCTGGAGCCTCCAGATAGGAGGAGTTCAGAGTACTGTGAAGGGTAATTTTTATATTTGAAAATGATTTCTTATCTAGGATTTGAATAAACACAACCTATTTATTTAAGAGTCCGGAACCTGAACAAACACAAAGTTGCTGAGAGAAAGCCATATTCTATTGTGTAGTGGCCAAGTTCAGACACTGTTTGGGTTTAAATAACAGGCATCATTTAAATTTAGAATTTTTTTTTAAGTTCAAAAGGGAAGATGGTTTTCCAGTTCATAATAAGCATTTCTGTCCAATGATTCTTTTTTATATATTTTTATTATGAAATGATGCACACGCATTTTAACATCTCAAATGACACAGAGATGTACAAATAAAAAATGCTTCTCTTTTCCTTCCTGTTAATCCTACCTTTCCTTTATGCTAATTATATCAATGTAAATGTAGACACATAATGTATACACACACACACTGACAACTTATCTCTTTCCTTTTTGCACAAACTAGGCTTATACTATACATAATCCTAAGTATTTTTGTACTTAAAAAAACCATGGATGATTTTTCAGTAAATGCATAGAGATCAAGTGTGTTCTTTTTAATAGTTACATAAGATTCCATAGAATAGATGCGTTATTTATGCAGCCAATCCGTTACTGGCAGACATATAATTCTGAACTTCTATAAACAATAAACACATTTGCTAATATATTCTTACTGGTTGGTGCTTTTATTTCTGGAACTAGGTTGCAAGATCACAAACTACATACGGTTTTACCTTTAATAGGCACCAGCAGTTCACCCTCTTACAAGTCATGCAGAAAGATGTCCATTTCCCCACACTCTTGACAACACTATCTATTGATGCTCAAAGCCACCTCTCCAAAATGCATCCAGGGACTGCAAATGGTTCCTGGCTAACAGGAAACTGTTATTGAGGTGCCTACAAAGGTAAGAGCAGCCTATCTGAACTAAAATCTACCAGCCAAAAGACTCTCCATCAAAATGAGAAAAAAATCTAAGCAAAACATAGAGAATTTCCTGCTTTATTTGCATAATTAAAGAAGATAAAATAGGGAGGGAGTCCCTGCTATGCTTCTACTCTTTCTTAATTAGGATTATAGTTCATAATTTGGGGCAAGTCACATAATTTTACAATGTGGAGGTAGTGCTTAATGACTACCACTTAATTGTGATGCAAAACTGTGTATAATTTATAGTTTTTGAATTTATGGGGCCCTTTGGACCTACTGCCTCGTCGTAGAGTCCTAAGAACAAATGTGCAGTATTTTTATTTGTAAGCTAATTTAGGGGTCTTTGTCCAGTATTAGAGAATAAGAGCTGCTTCACATAAGAATTTCCTAAAAAGGAGAAAAATTAAAAAGTGAAGAGTAAGACATAAACTTCTATGGGAGGGAAATATGTGTCCTGGGATGGGTAAAATTCCTTGGTTTTCTTAGCAGGGGTATTTTTGCTTGTACCTGGTCAATGATTTACCGTGAGCCTGGCAGGGTCTCATGGGGATTACTTGTACTTAAATTGGGATGAGAAGAGATTACTGCTAAAATCCATCCTGCCAAGAATCTAGAATTTGTGAGAACGTTGGCCAATTAGCAGGGAGTACCCTCTGAGGGAAACTCAAATCATCCTGTCTTCCACAATTCCCTTTCTCTGAGACTGGATGGAGATAGTTGGAGACTTTTCCTTCGAGAAAATAAAAACACACCAGGGAACCTAAATTCATCTACAGATTAGAACCACAATCTGTAACGGGTTTACAGTAAAATAGAGCTTCAATCACACCAGACAATGACCAGGCCTACCCACTGACTTTTTATTTATTTATTTATTTATTTATTTATTTATTTATTAATGATATGTTTGTCACCATACTACCCATTGACATTTTATTTGCTTTTGCATACTGGGATTTCTGTGGTGGGATGGGCACAGAGTGAAATCTCACTCATCACTCCCATGATTCTAAGCTCTTGAGAACATGCAAACAAGGGCAGGTATCACACTAGACTATCTAGAACATCAATATTTTTCATTGCACTAGAGTTTGCGATGTTAGTAACGCCCTTAACAGCAATTAAAAGCAAATGCTAGGAAGCAAAATTTTGAGGCCACAGGACTTCCAATATTTATTAAAGATGATTCTTTCAGCTGTTAGTTCTAACCTGGCCTGAGTTTGGCAATTTTAAACCTGGAGGAATTCTTTCAGGACATGAGGATGTCATCTGTTCATGACCATGTCAGAGAATAAGAACTGACTGAATCATTTCCCTTTGCTTATGGCTGGGAAGGACTTCCTCCCACACCACACTTTGTGCTCTCTGCCACACCCACACTGGAGAGCAATAATCCTGGGGTCAAAAACTTGCACATCTTTTCCCATAGTCCATACCTTTCTGCTGTTATAATCAAATGCTCATGAGAAAATTCCATCTGGAAGTCCCACAGATACCTCATTCCAGCATTTAGAATGTAATTCACACCATTCTCTTTCTCTACCCTCAAAATGCATTTCTTTCTATGTTCTCTGACACCATCCCATTCAACCAACCATTAGACAATCACTTTTTTTTTTTTTTAAGATTTTATTTATTTGACAGAGATAGAGACAGCCAGTGAGAGAGGGAACACAAGCAGGGGGAGTGGGAGAGGAAGAAGCAGGCTCATAGCGGAGGAGCCTGATGTGGGGCTCGATCCCATAACGCCGGGATCACGCCCTGAGCCGAAGGCAGACGCTTAACCGCTGTGCCACCCAGGCGCCCCTAGACAATCACTTCTAATCAGGGCACAAAGCCTAGAGACATGAATGCTAAATAATATTATATTAAAAATAATACATTGCATTATTGTAAAATTATAATAATGTTATATTATTACAACAACATTATATTAACAACAGTATTAATGGTAACAATAAATAATAGCTAATATCGATCAGATTATTTTTATGGTGCTAGACACTATTAATGATAGTAATTCGCTCCTTTAATCTTCATAAAATTGTATGAGTTGGACACTATCGTTATGCTCATTTTGTAGGTAAGCAAAATAAGGCAAAGGAGAAATGAGACATGTGCCCCAGGTCACACAGCATGTTAAGTGGTGGAGTCCAAGTTAGGAACCACTTAATCTGGCTCCAAAGACCAGACCAAATTATCCCTCTCTACAGATTGTAATTTCCTTATTATCTGTCTTATTTATCTCATCCCCCTATAATTTGCCTAGAGTTAATACTTTCAGCCTTCTCCTCCTTAATTCTATCCTTCACTGGCATGCCATGTGGATCATTATAAAATGGAAATCTAAATATGCGATTCTCTTTGCTTGGAATCATTCAATGGCTCCCCATTTCTTTAGTGATGAAGGTCACAATTTAAGTTCCAAAGCTTAGCACAGGGATCCCCTATGGTCATGCTCTGACCTCCTCTCCTGTATCTGCCTCAAGTAACCCTGGTTATGTCTTGCACACAGCCTGCTCATTCACACCACTGGCCTTTCAAAGACGATAAGCCCTCTTGACCAGAACATTTCTGTCTCCCTTCTACGTGTGGCTGTTTCCAAGTGTCTCTTCCCCAAAACTCATTCTTCGTTCCTCATTTTTAGTTAGATGCCTGTTACCTATTTTCCCCATCTACATACGACTAGAGCATATTTTTTCATAGCTGTTGATACATTTATAACTCCTCACAGTGGAACTATCGTTTCTGGAGGGCAAGAATTCTGCTTTATTTGTACTTCGCAATACCAGCGCCCAGAACAACACTTACTTGTTAAATAAAGCATCTGAAATCACAAGGTGCTGGATGTTCCAAAGACCTGCTTAACCCTCTCCTTAATTTCCTCATTTTAGCCACTCCTCCAGAATAATAAAAAAAATATCTGCTACTGAAATGCATTGGAAGTAGAGGCGCTATTCACTGTATGCTAGCAGACAAAAATATTTCACAAAGAGCACATGCCGTAATACGAGAGCAACGTCTTTTCTCAGGGAGTGAGGGACATATATGGATTTTAGTTGGAGGTGATGGAGATGTGTCTGTCTGGTTTGACAGTTTCCATTCAATAAATAAAAATGATCAAAAGTAGTTATTCCAGCATTTGAATAAACTTGTGATTATGGCTTTATTTAATCCTGTTCTATGCTTTGCGACCTTTTGAGACAGGCAAATTCAAAATCAATTAATTAATCGATCTTGCCCTATTAAGGGTTAGCTACTTATTTTAATACATTTGACTTTTCTGATAACCCATTTCTTTAAATACTGAATGTATAACATTTCACACAGCTTGTACAAAATGGCTTCAATCAGAAGGGAATTCCAGAAGTCCACAGTGTTTTCCAAAACCGTGAAATATCCTTAATGTCCAATACTTAAAGACACGGAAAAGTATTCATAAACATCAACTTAATAAAAAATTAAGTTATAAGACAGTGTAACAGAATGAGATTATTTTTAACCAAGGAAAAATATATTCATATATTGAAAAATAAGAGAATAAAAAGAATATACATTGAATACAAAAAACCTGTATTAGAAAAAATGTAAAATTTTAATTTTCTTATCCCCATCTATGTTATCTAAATATTCTAGATGTGTCTTGCTTTACTATTTTAATAACAAAAATGAGGTTGTTATTAAAATGTCAAAATTTGGACTTACCAACTAAAAATTAAAATTATTGATTGTGATCAATTAGCAAATTTCATAGCAGAGAATAAGAGAAATGGTGATGACTTTTTCTTTGTGTTTGGCGTCTGTGGCATTTTTGCATGTCTTCATGTACAGCTGTAGAAGTAGCAAAGTATTACTCTAATTTAATTAGTGAACTAAAAGGGAATATAGTTGTTATAAATAAGGGAGCCCCTAAAATCTGGGTATCCTTTGGGACTAAAGCTAATAAGAAATCACAGTATGGGTGAGATTCACAGACCATAGAACTGTTTTCAAAAACGTATATACCATTAATGTTTATTAAAGTGCTCCCTTATTTATTATTAGGAAACACATTTCAATGAAAATAAACCTGTAAACTTTGGCAATGATAGTACTTTGAAAATGTACTAAAATAAGGGAGGACAACAGGATAATTGTAAACACAAATAGAGGGGGTAGTGGTCTTGCTGACATTGGAAAAAAAATAATTTATTTATAATAACAACAGTCTTGAGTATTCTAAATCCAACTAACTTGATTTAGTTATACGGAATTTTTTGTTAAGATTTTATTTATTTATTTATTTATTTATTCATTTATTTAGAACACGTGTAGAAGGAGGGGCAGAGGGAGAGGGACAGAAACTTAAGCAGACTCCCCTTTGAGCAAGGACCTGATGCAGGGCTCGATCCCATGACCTTGAGATCATGACCCGAGCCAAAATCAAGAGTCAGAAGCTCAACTGCCTGAGCCACCCAGGCACCCCATGGAAAAATTCTTAAAGATTAATTATAAAGTGAAATATAGTGAAAAGTGAAACAGCTTAACACCTCCTTAAGAAGATACAACTCCCCCTGATCTGACTGACATTCAGAAGCAACTTCCTGATGTACAATTTGGCTTCTTAAGCAGAGTTACCTAGAAAATGCGAGTCACGTAGAAATGGTGTTTTTCTTGGACCAGTTATGTCTTTAGTTATAAAGGACAGTGCTAACATTACAATGTATAAATTATTCTTCTCTTGGAAATTTTATTAGCATGACTCAGTTCCTCAGATTGCGAAAACCAATGAGACTCAACTGTATGCCTTTTAGAACTTAAAGAACATAAAACACCATAAATCAAAAAGTCAGTAGGCCTAACTCAGCTTTATAGCAAGAATAACTTTCATTTAGATCAATAAGCTGCTTCACTTCAAAAGAAGGCAGTTTGGGGATGAATGAACCACAGTTTCTGAATTTCTTTAAAAAGTTTTATTCATCTGTAGAGTCCCCCTTGGGAGCAATTTCTCTCAAATTCTTATTTTATTTGTTAACTGTCAATTCTTCAAAAGCCCAACAGAAACCTATTGATCACATAAAGTTAAATTTATTAAACTGACTGCAATAAGGGGGAAGAGCACTTGGACCAAGCATTAATAATACCTTAGAAGAAGAAATCAGGAATAAAAGAAGCTAAGTTATTTCTGCTTGTTCTCAGTTTTGTTTAATCCAAGGACAGGGAATTCTGTTGGTTTCAATTTCACTCCCAATAACTGCCTATGACTGCTGATAATCTTATCTTAACAAACCCATTAGATACCCAAAGTTTAGGCTGAGTTAAAGTAGCAATAAAATCAACTGAATAAAATGCTGCTCATTCATTGAAATTTCAGGTGGGCCCACACAATTCATATCTCCAAGTTTTTTAGTAAACTGTTTGAATGTTAAATGGAGTGACATTTTGCTTTAAAAGGTATGGAAATGGAAACAAATGAGTTTAATATACATGACAACATGACTTCTTCAACAGATGTCCTATAATACTTCCCACACTTTCATCCTTAAAAAGCACAGTTTCCTTGCCAAGATACACACTGTTGCCAAAATTCAGCTGTGAAAGAATTTCTAACAGTAGGAACCAGTGGAAAGAATTAAAGCACTTTTAAGCTTATTTCCAAATAACCAAATTTCTTATATCATTATAAAGTCTGAAGATGAAAAATAATCATGCTCTAAGTTCTTCTTCTAGTTGGTCAAGCAAAGAGACTAGTTGGTCAAGCAAAGAGGAGGTGTCTTTGGCAAAGATTGTTCTATATCTGGTTGCTAGATGATTTTTAAAAAATACATCAATTCATTTTCCTATACCTCAGTCAGTTGGCCAGCCAGCCAGCATGAGTTGAACATCTACTTTACATACACACAGAAGCAAATGGTCTCTCTCTCTCTCTTTTTTTCTTTTTGTTTTGGTCTGACTCTTAACTAGAAAAAGTCACATAATCCATTCAACGTCTAATTCATGCATCATGATACGATGCACTTCAAATGATCACCTATGAGATAGAAATGAAAAGTGAGACAATATCAGTGATCTATTTGAAACCTTGTGGTTGGCTAATACGACATCAAGTTTACATTTAGCCTAAGCCATCATTTACTTCTTTATATTGTGTTGTTACTGCTCTCTCTCCTCAAGTGGATTGTAAACCACAAGATGGTCAGATCCATGGCTTACCCATCTTTGAATTTTCCACAGTGTCTGGTACATTGCTCTTCATACAGTAGATGCTCAGTAACTATTTGTTACAAAAAGAGCTTGCACCCCATGTTTTATAGGAAACTTTTTTAAACTAGGGGACCATATTCTTCAGTTTGCCTGAAGAGTATAAGCTACTGTCCCAGTGTGACTATTAAATAGTGCTTCCTTTGATTCTCAAAAGTATCACTGTTTGGGTTGCAAGTTATCTGGTTATCATCTGGGTCTGAGACTGCACCCATACAAGGCTGCCTCAGCCACTAGACTGAAAACAGCTCAAAGGCAAACACTGAGTCTTACTTATTATTGCTTCTCTAAATCCATCACTGCATGCACTGTTTCTAGGATCTACGTTAATGATTCAAAAAACAATAACAGTAACAATAGGGAAACTTGTCATAGATTTAACCAGATTAAACAAAACCAGGGAGAAAACAAAATGTAAAGGAGTGATCTGCATAGACATGGAATAGGTAGGTAAATACTGATCTGGATATCTCTTAAATTCAGATGATAACAAAAGTTAACCCCTTGTATCAAATCCATAGAGCAGGGAAATTCTGGAGTTATTTGTAGTTGAGGGAGAGATCAAGAATGAGGATGCTGGTTCTGAAGCCAAGTGACTTTGGTTCATAACCCTGCACTGCCAAAAACGAGGATACAGGACACCTCTCTAGTATCAGTTTCCATGACATTTAAGCTTTATTCATTCATTCAATAAATATTTACCAAGTTACTATTCTAGGTGTTAGGAATCTGGGAGCAAATAACACAGACAAATATTCCTGCCTTCATGGAATGGACATTCCAGTAGAGGCAGGTAGATGGACATACAGGTAAGTAAAATATGTAAGAGAGGTGATAAATGACAGGAAGAAAAATGCAGCAGGGGAGGGACACAAGGAGTTCAGAGATAGGAGCCTCAGGGTCAGGGTCTGGGGCTGTGAGGTGTCTGAGTGGCTGCTCTTCCTATAGTGACCGATTCAAAAAGAAAGAAAGGGAAAAGAAGACTATACAGAGGTGAGGAGACAGGTGCAGGCCCAGATAGTGCTGGTATATTATTTGTTGATTGAATAAGTGAGTGAACCAGTGAATGCCTTAAACAGGTATCAGCTGCAACCCTGAGAGAAAAACAAATCTATCACCCAAGAAAAAATTCAACGAAGCTAACATGACCTAGAATATTACTGTTATTAAGATTCTGCAAGCCCCTGGGGCTCCTGGGTGGCTCAGTCGTTAAGCGTCTGCTTTCGGCTCAGGGAGTGATCCCAGAGTTCTGGGACCGAGCCCCACATCAGGCTCCTCCGCTATGAGCCTGCTTCTTCCTCTCACACTCCCCCTGCTTGTGTTCCCTCTCTCGCTGGCTGTCTCTCTCTCTGTCAAATAAATAAATAAAATCTTAAAAGAAAAAAAAAAGATTCTACAAGCCCCTAAAATGAAACACTCCTCTTAATTAATGGAAGAGATCCATTTTTTTTCTGACATGATTCATTCCTTTGTTGATGGACTATTGCTATGCTAGTCACTAGATAATTTAATATAAGCAACTGTGATTTAGCAAGTGGCTTAGAATTTTCCTGTTAAATTAGATGAACAAATCCCCCATCTAGGTAATATAGAATGTAAAGGCAATTATAGAAAATATAAAGTGGTAACAAATGAAGAGTAAACCAGTTACATGCACCACAGGCCCTTATTAATTACCTTAATTATTTAGCAACAGAAGCTGTGCTAAAATTTTAAAGTGTTGCCTTTTCTTTACTTATCCCCCTTAGACAAATAGTTACAAATTCAAAAATTAGTGTCTACCAGTAACAATTATAGCTAATATCTACTGAGCATTTAATTGATGACATCAGGCACTATGCTAAGAACTTTTCATATAATCAATTCTCATAATTGCAAGATTTATTAGAAGTGATTGGAAATGTAGTCTTCTCCTAATGCATGAACACTCTCCAGGGAGAAGCAGGTATCTGTTCTTGAGTGAGTGCATCTTGGTATGAGGACCACCCTGCTTCGTGGGGCAACAGCTTACTTGGAGGAGATCCAAATATGATAAAGTCATTTGTACTAAATTAATTTTCACCTTTCTAGAAGTACTGTCTCTTGATTGTAGACTAGGAATCATTCAAACACAGGTCCAATTCTTTTTTAATATAACAGCCTGGTTGATCATCTAAAGAAAGGTTTCAATTTCCCTTTCCTAGGCCACTTGATCAACGTTCTTTTGATGGTTCCTCTCATGCTTCTGGACCTTATTCCTGCTTATTCCTTAACACTCTTAAAGTGTTACATCTGAAATTAAACCAACATTCCAGGTGTGATTTTAATCTTCTGGGGGCAGAAAGAGACAATTATCTCCATTTCTCTGTTCATTGTAAATCTATGAATGAGGTTTAAGACAATTCTCCTCACACTCTTAATTCATGTACCATTTCCATTAGGATTCCACTATCCAATTCAGATTAATTGTGCACTTGAAATTACAGTCATTTTTATTAGCAAACATATATAAATGCAATCCTGACCTTGCATTCCACAGTATTCACATCACTTTCAAGTCCATTTTTCTGTACATTTGATTGGATGAATAATCTTCCATCAAGGCAAACAGTTACTGCTTAATCATTATTTCTCATCTATGTTGTTCAACTAGTAATAAGTCCATTTAACTGAATTTTCAACTATCCCATATATCCACTATATCTGCAACTACACCACAAAAGATTTTTTCAAATATCTTATCAAAATAAAAAAATGCTGTTTGTATAGCATTTATCTGATTTACCAGACAATAGGGAGATATGACTAATTCTGCGTGAATGGGAAATGCAAATGACAAAAATGGGCCTTGGGACTAGACATTTTTATTAATGAGACCAAAAGCTTTGTGAAAGAGAAGTCAAAGAAATGTTAGGTAGTATCTTGGATGATCATTCAGGTATTAAATTGAATATGAATATGAAATGAATATGAATATGAAAAACCAGTGTAGTTGAACCAAGGCAGTGGAACTTGTGGTGAACATCAAACAGTGAATACAAATGGGGAATGAAAATGTGCTTTGCCAACAACAAGTGTTATATCACAGATAATTCATTGATAAATCAGCAAGTTAACAGCTCAATACAAAAGTAAGAAGGTCTAATGGGTGATGAAAAGGATCAAAACATGAGGGTCTCTGAGCTCACTCTCCTTTTATAGACTCCCTGACCAAATGAGAGACCTCTCTCAGTTTGAAGAGGGCGACTGACAGAATGATCACAGCAGAAGATACTGTGACTGAGAATGTTTAAAAACATGGGTAACATTTTGCCTAGAGATGAGAAGACACAGCTGATTTAATGCACGATTCGGAGACCTTTGGTAAAGAATAACAATGTCTACCTAATTCTACCCTCTCTTAAGAAATAAGGTGGGATTTTTAAAGAAAAGCAGAGAAATGGAATATGGCAATATGGAAAGATTACCTGGCAGGAAAGGTCTATTGAGCACCAGTCATTTGTTGGAAAGGCTTTCAAAATGTCCTCAAGGTCCCTTTCATTCACACCCTAATGCCACAGAGGTTCACACAGGAAGAGCTCCGGCTAAGAACAGACAGTTTATACACCTGAATTAGGTGTGGATAAAAGAAGTCATTGACCTTCACCGTCTACAATGTGTGCTTACTTAAGTAACAACTTTTTTGAAACCTTTTCCCCTATTTTACAGCATTGAAAGTCATTTACTCGTTATTTATTTAGCCCTTAGAAAAGTCCAGCAGAATGAGGGACACAAAAGGAGAATCAAATGGTCCCTGATCTCACAAAGCTTACAATATTCTTCAGAAGAAAGACTCAAACACATGAATAAATTTGTTGTCATTGTGAGAGAGTACATAGTGTGTGGCTCAAACACGAAATGTCGTAAGAGCTCAGCGAGAGCAAAATCAATATCTACCCTGAAGTAAACTCATTCAGTTTACACAGACTCTTGCTCTAGATCTTTCCAGACAGACAACAGAATCCCAGAAGATAACTGATTACATAGTTCTAAAGTATGCATAAGACAATCTGATCATTTGTCTTATGAATTTACATAAAGAAGTAGATAAAGACAGCAAATATTATGCCCACATGCTTACATAATGTTACCTTCAGAGATGGCATATATTTGTACTTGATTTTTTATTTCCATAAAAGAAATGATAGAATTTCTGAACTGACAGTCTATTTAAGAAGCATGTATTTAGTTGTTCTCCTTTCCAATATGGTTAAAATCAATGATACAATTACATGGAGAAAGAAAAAAAGCCTAGGTCATCTGAATTACCAATGTCATTGCTATCATCAATGAGAGTACAGTATCTAGAATTTATTTAACATGGGATTATTTTGCTATCATGAATAATGTTAATACCCAAGAGAACAGATGGTATAACCATATTTTAAATTATTCAATGAAAGATGATTTTTAAACCACAAATGTGTATTAGCAGAGTGGATTTATTTAGCATTTAATCCTTGCTTATATTTTTGCTCTCTTATATTCAAAGAGATAACCTTTTAGTCAACTGAGAAGTATCCCTTTCTTTCTCCTGACTTCTTAGATACAAAGGTAACAGAAAACAGATAATAAGGGGGAAAAAAATCACAAAATTTAGTCTGGGGATGGGAAAAAAGAAAGAGACAAATAAGAGAAAATGTACAATTTTTTGGGGGGTGGTACAGTGGGGATACCATGAGAGGCAATCTTTTCTTAGCAAGTCATTAAGAACTAAACTAGTTGAGATCAGGTAGGAAAGTACCTAATCCCACTCTTTAGTGCCTTTCTTTAGGGACACCCCATTCACATGAAACACACTATAGTTTTAGTAACTGCCCTGAATGTTTGAAGGCTCACAACAGCCAAGGTACTTTGTCTTTCTGTTTTGGGCTGTTTATCCTTAGAGTATGGTGAGAAAAATAGGAGAACACTTCTGGTCATTTTCTAAAGATACCAGAAGTAAATTCAGGGCTTGGCTATAGACCTTTGGCCTTGTGCAGAGCTGAAGATAACTTAGAGTACTTCCACAGAAGGGGGAAACAAACTGAGGGCTTCAGAGGAGAGGGGTGGGGGACTGGGATAGGCCGGTGATGGGTATTAAGGGGGGCACGTATTGCGTGGAGTGCTGGGTGTTATACACAAATAATGAATCATGGAACACTACATCAAAAACTAAGGATGTACTGTATGGTGACTAACATAACATAATAAAAAATTATTATTAAAAAAAAACAGAGTACTTCCACAAAAGGGAAACACAGGGAATCAGTCCAGCACCAACAGGTTATAGGTTGGAGTGGAGGAACTGGCTGTCCTTGAGCCATACATAGCTAGCAGACTTGAGTTTGGCTGGCACACTGTTACTTTTCTTTTAGTCCAACATTTAAAGCACACAGGAAATGCCACAAAAAGTTGAGACTTTAACTTTTTTTTTTTTAATGATTTTTTATTATATTATGTTAGTCACCATACAGTACATCCCCGGTTTCCGATGTAAAGTTCGATGATTCATTAGTTGCGTATAACACCCAGTGCACCATGCAATACGTGCCCTCCTTACTACCCATCACTGGTCTATCCCATTCCCCCACCCCCCTTCCCTCTGAGGCCCTCAGTTTGAAACATGAGAGACTATGGACTATGAGAAACAAACTGAGATTTTGACTTCTTTTGGAAAATTTATAAGGTCTAAAATGTGGGACCCCCCCCCAATTCATTCCTATCTGGTGAATTGAAACCAGAGCAGAGTAGTCACTATCTTCTTTGGACAAGGCAGACGTTCTTCAGTTTGATGCAACTCCCACCTAAGCTATGCAGCTCTGATGCATTTCCTCTTGGCTTCTTTAAGTGTTTCCCTTGAAGACGTTTCAAGCGAAACTTGGAGGTGGGAGAGAAGTATATCAGCTATCACCTGGTCAAATTCTAATCCAAACATTAGCACTCAGCTAGAGTAAGTCCTGGCCTTAGCACCACATCTTACCATTCCCAGAAACTATTTTCACCTCTCAACAAAGAGCTCTTTACAGAGTTGTACAAAGCGTTTCCATAGCCCTGTATGTATCGGCAACTCTCCACTATACAATTAAAAAAATGTTTTAATTTATTAATACAGACCTGTATTTAAATGAAGATCAGTAAATATAATTGATATTGTAATGAAGGAATCACTTGGTAGAACATTTTTTATATACTCAAGTACCGTATAAGGGCACCTGGATGGCTCAATCAGTTAAGTGTCCAACTCTTGGTTTTCAGGTCAGGTCTTTATCTCATGGGTTTTGAGATGGAGCCCTGGGTAGGCCTCTGTGCTCAGCGGGGAGTCGGCTTGGGAGTCTCTCCCTCTGCCCCTCCCCCCACTTGAGTGCATGCGTTCCTCTCTCTCTTCAAATAAAATAAACTAACAAATCTTAAAAAGAAAAAGAAACATATACTGAGTTTATGCCAGGAAATACTTTCTAGTGGGACTGACATGTATTGTTGGGTCTGTTGTATGGTGACATATCTGAAGTTTCTGAAAATTCTGTTTTCAACATTTATACGCTATGAAATTCCTGCTTAAGCTGTCTGAATATGTAGATCTTACTGTAAAGACAGTAGATTGTTTAATGAGAATTTAAGAAGACTGTCTACATGATCTTGATAATACCAAATGACTTAGACAAAATTGTACTTTTCAAATACTTTCAGACATGTAGACACAGCTTAAAGCTAGTCTTAATTAAATGCTTCAGATTCATTAGCAGAAAATTTCACAGTTTGGGATCATTTTATGTTGCTTATATACGTATGTATATATTTATTTACATATATTTGTGCAAAGAAGACACATAACACTTTAGAAAAATGCATCTCTTTTTGTCCTACAGGTAATTTATTTTTAATAACTAGAAATGCTAAAGAACAGGAAGTGTGATACATAGCATGCTATGCAGAGTTTAAAGTAGTCTGTTGTCACTGACTATCCCACAGGTAATATATAGCCACATTTGGATAGTAAAAAGGAAGCTCCATTGGTCTACAGATACGATATCCAAAATGAAATAATTTATCTGGTATTATCTGCTGGTTAGGGGTTTCTGATGTAATAGGGGCAATTGCTTAAGAGCATAATATGGTTTTTTTTTAGAAACTGAAAACAGCTGTAAGAGAATAATTTAATTTGCTAATTGGGCTGTATGTATATACATATATGTGTGTGTATATACATGTATACATATGTGTAATCTTTTATGTATTTAAATATTATATAAATATTACATATAACCTATCATTTTATTCATATTAATTTCAAGAAATTACTAAGTAAACTGCCTATAAAACAATGTGAATGACTTTTCGGTGGATAAATAGAGCTTGCTTGCTGAGGGAATGCAACCAGGGCTGATGACATTTCTGGCTAAACCCTAGGGAATTATCATTATAGGCCATTTCCAGTGTGCATGAGACAACAGTTTCTTGATTTTATAGTCACTCCCCATTTGACCCAGACAACATTAGCTAACTGGATCATCCACTTTAATCATCAGACTTAATGCCAAAGAACTTTTGGCAGCGTCACAGAATCAGATCCACCTTAGCAGACGGAAATGTGTCATCAGTGAATTAAAAAGAAAATGTATAGTCCAGGCTCTGAAGAGAAGTACAAAAGGGGAACCCCCCCAAACATGTGCACAATGGCAAATCCCTAGAAGAAGGGGATAACTTCCCACAGGCATCATTTCTGAGGGCTCAATCTGCATTGATCGATATTTAAATGTATAAAATCTGGTGTGTTCTAGTTGATCTCTCTCCCTCTTTCCTATTTCTATGTGTTTTAAAAATAGTAAAACAAAAGTTAATTTCCAGAGTCAATGTGAGATGTTAATGCTGTATTTAGACTTTTTGATAGGACAGATTTTCATTAATAAGTAAATAATCAATAAAATGTCACATCAGAAATCATGAAAAATAGTTATTAATTTACACATTCGTTTAGTGACTTTATGTCATCTTTGCAGGTGATTAAAGATTTGTTTTCTTGAGACTCTAATAAGGGTTAGACTTGTCAGACTGGGTACAGCATTGGCAACTATTGTTCCAGTTCCTTAGTGCTCTGGGATGGGTCAGGTTTGGCAGGGACCAAGCTTGAAGTTACATGGACTCGTGCTCAGGATGCAAGATTCAAGAAGAATTTTACCTTCACTGAACAATACCACAAGGGAATTCATCAACTTTTCTTTCCTTGGATTTGCCTCTCTATATTTTTCCACCTAGCAAACATCAAGCCATTCTTCAAGATTCCACTGCGATTTCTACTTCTTTTACAAGATCGCTTATTGGAGCGGAGTGAAGTGTCAAGGTGGAGAAGGCAATGCAAACACTCCCTCATTGATCTATTGATTCATTAACGTCAGTAGCTGCTTATAAGGATGTCTGTTACATGCCAACCACATGCTAGGGCTTCACGGATGAATATCACATTGCTCCTGCTCTCAAGGGCCCACTGTTGAGTAAAGGAGACAGACAAGTAAACCTGCACAACAGAGCTCCTGGGTAATGTGTGAGTTTGTAAGCACAGCTAAGAAGAAAAACAATAGTAATTTATCAGAATGAGAAAGTAACATTAGGGACAGCATGAGGCAGTACACAGAATATATGTTAAAGATTTTAAGTCATTTTTGTAATTAACTTGGAAGACTGTGATAGATTAGGTTATTTACAAAATATTTAACGGAATTCTGAACCCATTCGTATCCAAGGGTCATATTTCCTGCCTCATGGTTTTTGAGCGTGGCCATGCAACTTACTTTGGCCAGAGGCACGAGAGTGGTAGAGATCTGTGGCATTTCTGAGCAGCTTTAAAAACCGCTGTGTGGCCCTGCCATCTCCCACTTCTTGTGCCTTCCCAGGATGGCTGGTCCTAAGTGAAAAGGGTAAGGAACAGAGCAACATGGGGCGGCTAACAACACACAATAAGAGCAAGAAACGAAACTGTGGACGCAGCCCGTAAAACATCAGGACGATTTCTTACCTCAGCACAACTAGTCTAAACTGGCTGAAACAAAGAAAAAGTTCATAGCTGTCTGAACAGGTGGTGGGGAGATCTTTTTAATTTTCTTCACACAAAGAAGGCTGACAAAGAGAGCTTCAGTTGGTAAAGATTATGGCATTTTGTAAAATAAAATGGTACCTTCTCTTATTTTTCAAGATGTTTTTGGTAATAAACGCTAAGAAGATGCTCTGGCTGCTGTTAGAGGCTAAAATTCCATGCTTCAGCACTCCCTCAGCCGCCCTCAAGAGGTTTTTCCTATCTCCCTTCTCTGAATTCCCTCCTCTGGGCTCTTCGGTTCTATTCTGACAAGTGCCTCAGGCATTTCTTTCCTTGGGCTTTTGGAGGGCTGGTTGAGTTGGGAACGAAGTTCCTTGAATTTTCAACACACTGGTGTATCATTCCCACTAACAATAATCCACGTTGTAAATTTACAACCAAAGTAATTACAGCCACAACACAGAAAACAATCTTTACACTGGTATTCTCAATTCTATTTTTTTTTTCCCTGTGCCAACATAGCGAGTGAAGGCAGAGATATCGTAGTTGGGAATAAAAAAAATTTTTTTTAAAGATTTTATTTATTTTTTGACAGAGATAGAGACAGCCAGCGAGAGAGGGAACACAAGCAGGGGGAGCGGGAGAGGAAGAAGCAGGCTCATAGCAGAGGAGCCTGATGTGGGGCTCGATCCCATAACGCGGGGATCACGCCCTGAGCCGAAGGCAGACGCTTAACCGCTATGCCACCCAGGCGCCCCGGGAATAAAAATTTTAAAATAGAAAATAAAAAAGCTTTTCCCCACGTGAAATCTGTTCCAACCCTATTCCAACCCTCTACCTTCCCACCCTCAGGTTGTCTGGTGACTCTAATTCCAGGGTGGGAGGTTGAGAGGACCTTCTTCATAGGAGAGCTGAAAGATTACTGATCACATAACAATGTGTGTGACACACCAAAAGATACAAATGCTACCATTTGCAGACACATGCTCAAATGTGGATGGTTTCAGTGCCCCTTCCCCAAGAGTGTTCCACCTGGCCCTTGATCTCCCTGCTCTGCCTGAGATAGCCCTGCTTTCACCTGTTTCTGGGTTTGCTCCTGTTTTCCTGTGAAATTATTAACAGTCCCCCTTTTACTCCTGGACAGTGAAGTATCTGGCCGCTCCGAATTGAGGCTCATTACCAAGTAGTTGAAGGCACTGGAAAGCTTGTGCCAGGAATTTTCCATAACGGTCTCTCAGACCAAGCTTATTATGTAGCTTTCTTCCCAGGCCTACCCTTTAAAAATGCTTTTAAAATACCCTACCCAACAAAATCTGGATCTAAATGTACACAAGTATTCTTTACTTCACCTGGGAAAATGTATATTATTCATATTGAGCTCCCTTTTCTTACATGTCGTAAATCCCTTGCAAGGACAGAGGCATCTATCAAATCATTGGAGTTTGGGAGTCAAAAGGACAACTTCCTTTTCTGTACTTCAAGAATGTCTGTATTTTTAACTCAGTTACTTGTGTTGGTTTTCTTAGTCTAACATCTCGTGTTGGGGCAAGGTGGGAACATAAGGAATTGACAGAGGCAGGAAAAGGCCACCGGCTATGGTCCACCCCCATTCCCAAACTTCTCTATGAAACAGTAAAAGAACCTCCCTAGAATGACTTGATTTCCTTGAGTCACTTCAACTCAAATGGCACTATTTGCAGGACCTTTTCAAAAGCAAAGATTTGGATGAGTATCTGACATTTCAGTTACCCAAGAGCATACATATGTTTACCAAATGGGAGCTGACTGATGGAATTCAGTTTCTACATGGTGTTTGCCATTTGGAAGTTATCATTCCAGCATTCTGGCTATATGTGCCATACTGACATCCAGAGCAATGCAATTTCTGGTTTATTTTCAAATAAAATGTGAAGTCAAAGCTCTATTCTGACTATGCAAATAGCCTCCTAGTGCCAAAGGATTAGCATTTTTGAGGCAAATAATTTGGGTGAGATGGTGTGTGAGGCACGTTACACTTGGTGTGAAAGCAATTTGTGTGTTTCCTAAGGTTGTTGTGGCACTATAGTCTTTCTCTGCCCCATCAACTGTAGGTCAAATTGAGGGATGTGTTATTTAAGATTTTTTTTTAAAGAAAAAAAATCTTAGTTCACATCGAGGAGTTAACAAGTCAATTTACCATTCTATCAGTCAGTATTGGCTGGTAACAAAAAGAACATGGCAGATCTGCTTTTTAGCAGAGAGTGAGTCATTTCCCTCTAGTGGTCAAAAGGGTGACTGTGTACTTTGAGAGGTTTAGCAGCACGAGAAATAAAATGCAAAAAGGCAAGGCTGCTAATAATTCTTAAATCACTGTATATAATTCAAGCAGTTCACATACACTTTAAAATTCTAACAACTATCAATCATCTCTCTCTCCCATTTTCTCTAAAGACTATAGCAAATAGCCTGTCTTCTTTTTCTCAAACACTTGCTCCCTACTTTCCACGCACAGCAAATGATTTTTCTCTTCAAAAAGGAAAGTAACCATCAAAAAGGAAAGTTCTCCACATCCAGTACCAAACTGAGAAACTCATCTTCATCCATATTCATGATTTCTATTTTACCCTCCTTCCACTTGGGCTCTGGGTCTCAGTCCCTCTCACGTCCTCAAAAGCCCAGCTTCATCAATTATCCACCACTATTGTTTTCCTCTTCATCAAATCCTTTCCATATGGATTCAAATGGATTCAATTATCTCCCATCTTTGATAAAATCGTGTTCAATTCCCACTTCTTTGTACAGCTACCTTTATACATCCTCCTCATTCTGAGCCAAAACATGAAACACTTCCCTTTATATCCACTGTTGTGACTCTCCCTTCATACTTACATCTCAACCAACCATCATCTGGTTTCTGCTCCCACCACTATAGACATTTCTCTCACGGGTCTCCAGGTGATGTATGTTCCATTGGTCAGTGAACATTTCCAAACCTGCTGACCACTCCCTCCTTTCTGAAACACTTGTTTCGCTTGGCTTCTACCACACCCACACACCTAACTCTCTTCATTTTCTTAACTTTCTGTTTATGTCTCAGTTTATTTTTCAGCCTCTTCCTTACCTTCCCGTTCCAATGTTAGTGTTGGTCAGGACTGAGACAGGGCCCTCTTGTTCTCCTAATTTTGCATACTGTTTGGTTGATCCCATTAACCATGACTCTCTTCCAGTAAGTATGCCCTTTTGCTGTGAATAGCACCCCATATATTTATCTAGTTGCCCTATCTAGCATCCTGGGAACAATTCTAACTCCATCCTAAGCCTTACCTCCTAGAGTCTATCGATTACCAAGACATGCAGACTCTACCTTTACCTCTGTCCCTCAAATCGGTTCACTATTCTCTGTTGCCATGCCCTCATTCTCCTCCACTTCACTAGCACCATCTGCAACTGTCCTGGTTATTGGCCTCCTTTCCAAACGATTCTATTCACTAGGGTCACTGACTTTAGAAAACAACAATGCCCATATCGCTCTACTGCAATGCCTTCTAATTGGCTTGAATTCAAAATCCTTAAAGCTTGAAAGCCTCCTAAGATGCCTGCCCTTCCTCTTTCTCAATATTACTCCATATTCTAGTTATCCATACGTTTTTCATTCTCAAAATGTACCTCTTCATCTCTTCCTTCACCATATAATCTGGAATATTTTTTCCCCTTCTCCACTGGTAGATTCCTACGCATACTTGAGGCTTTGGCCTAAACCTTATTTTCTCGGGTAAACCTTTACTGACTACTTCTAATGTAGGGTATTTCTCATTAGAGTAATGAGATAGCAGCCAACTAAGAAAATAGATACACTCAACATATTTCAAAAGGAGTGAATTTAATATTATTCACTACACAAGGTAATAGAAGAGGCGAGATGCTGAATAGGGACTGTGAGGCATTCCAGAGGTCTGAAATAATAGGAAGCCACTATCACCCCTGATCTGAAGGAACAAAAGAAGAACAAAGGCTTCCAGGGCATGGGGTCACCTGGTTGAGGTACAGCTGCTGCTGGAGATGCTGCTGTAAGTGGTGCTGCCAACACAATGAATCTGTCTAACAACGAACAGATGGAAGCCTGGAAACCATGGCCTCCAGGGGATAGCCTCCCCTAACAAAGGACAGAGGAGGGGGAAAGCAAGAAATGGATCTAAGTGTAAAAAGGCAAAAAGCCAGCACAAAAGCATTCATCATATTTAATGTCATTACTTACTAAAATTTTTCTTCCACTACAAACTGCAAGGTCCATGATGATAAGAACTATGGTATTTCTGGTTGATCGTGCTTTCTCTTTGTTCTAACAAAGTAAGTGATACTCAAGAGGTATTCAAAAAAAAAAAAAGGCTGAATGAATAAATGGAGGCAACACCACTGTTCATATTTTCAGCTGAAAAGCATGAGACCCACAGAGGAAACACAATGACTAAGAGGTGAACCTTCAATGTGAATCTAGTCAACCTGAGTCCATACTCTTGTTACTATACTATATTGACATTGTGACCTGCTTTATTATTTTGCTCTCTGATATAGTTTCTTATAATACGCTGATGAAAAAAATATACAGCCTTTCTAAGGCGGCTGTGATTCATATCATGGAGATTGCTCTTTTTTTTTTTAATTCATGATTTACTTATTTATTTATTTGAGAAAGAGAGAATGCAAGTGGGGGTAGGGGCAGAGGGAGACAGAGAGAGAAAATCCTCAAGCAGACTCCCCACTGAGCACAAACCCTGCCTCGGGGTTTGATGCCAGGACCCTGAGATCATGACCTGAGCCAAAATCAAGACTTGGCCACTTAACTGACTGAACCATCCAGGCGCCACTAAGATTGCTTCTTTCATTCTTCTACTTATTTTGCCACTCAAAGATTTAGCAAATATCCAATAAGTTTGGCTGAACCAAAAACTCTGTGTGGAAAGAAATTATCAATTCTGCTTATCGTTGTGTTACCAGAGCTTGAGAAAATGCCTTAGCACTTGAGAAACACAATAAGGACTCCATTATGCATATTTGGTGAATGAGAGATACTACATAGGTAGATTTTAACACCATCTGCTTAAGAGTCACAAAGACTGCTCTTGACATTAGGAACTCATGGGAAAACCTCACTGGAAAAGGTCTATGAATTAATCAACAGACCCTGAAGGATATTGAGCTTCAGAGGATTTATCTCTGAAACAAATCAAGCCCTACCTGCTGGCCTCCTGAGCTCAAACTCTGCTCCAGATGTTCTCTGGGGCTCTGTTTGAGGAGGCTCCCCTAACCCCTCCATGCTTGCTAAACTGACATCCATGTTAAAAAGGGGGGGGTGCCTGGGTGACTCAGTCCATTAAGCATCTGCCTTCTGCTCAGGTCATGATCTCAGGGTCCTGGGATCAAGCCCCGTATCCGGCTCTCCACTCACAGTCTGCTTCTCTCTCTCCCTTTGTGATCTTTCTCGCTTTTGCTCTCTCTGAAATAAATAAATAAAATCTTTGAATGAAAGAAAGAAAGAGAGAGAGAGAGAGAGAGAAAGAGAGAAAGAAAAGAAAAAAGAAAGAAAGAGATAGAAAGAAAGAAAGAAAGAAAGAAAGAAAGAAAGAAAGAAAGAAAGAAAGAAAAAGAGAAAAGGACCACCTGGGTGGCTTAGTCAGCTAAGCAACAGACTCTTGATGTCAGTTTAGGTCATGATCTCAGGGTCGTGAGACTGAGTCCCACGTTGGGCTCCCTGCTTGGTGTGGACTCTGCTTGTCCCACTCTCTGCCCCCACGCACATGCATATGTGTGCTCACACTCTCTCAAATAAATAAATTACATTAAATAAATACATTCTGGAAAATAATTACAAAATTGATGAATGAGTGATTTTAGACCATTATTGAGGTCTAACTATCTGAGAGAGGCCCCAAGAGATAGATGGGCTGACTCTAAACAAAGAAATATAAATCTAGGGACACCTGGCTGGCTCAGCTGGTTAAGCATCTACCTTCAGCTCAGGTCATGATCCCGGGGTCCTGAGATCAAGTCCCAAATTGGGCTCCCTGCTCAGTGGGGAGCCTGCTTCTCCCTCTGCCCCTCCCCCTGCTTGTGTGCTCTTTCTCTCTCTCTCTCTCTGACAAATAAATAAAATCTTTAAAAAAAAAGAAAAAAAAATACAAATCTATTGGGTAAAAAATCAGATGTAACTATAATACTCTCTTTTGGTGTTTCCATGATCACTAAAATAACTTGGTTGGAATTTACCACTTTGTGGTTGTTGTTTTTCATTGTATTGATAGTCTTATAGGTTTAAAGATAACAATCAATTTAATTAAATAATTTCATAAAAATAGATTTATAAAATAATAAGAATCAACTATAGCGCCTTGTAAATGAACCTAAGGAATCCCATTTCCTAACTGGGAAAATAAGACTGAACGTGTTCCTTGAAACTGAGGAATACGGTTTTGCTTTAAAAGAAAAAAAAAATGGAATAGCAGTTAAATAGGGGACACTTAATTAAGCCAGGGAAAGAAAAAACAGTCATATCGGTACCTTGTTAATCTATAACTATTTTTAGACATAGTAAATCCTTAATCTCTCCTTGGCCAGAATAAAATGGCATGCATAAAAAGAATGCACAGAGTTCAGCTGACACTGTTCTGTCTGTTTTAATAGGCTAGATCTGCAATGAAATCTGATTTCTTACACTTCTATGAAACTTGCCATTGAGCTCACTGCCCTTTGTCAACCTTTTATTGGTAATGAGAAAAGACAATTTACATGACAGAAAGTAGAAAATTAGAAAAATTAGCTACAAAGTTGTTTATTTATAATAGTTTATATTTATCTTAAAATAAATAATTAATGCTTATTTTTTCCTTCATGATTGAATTTGTAATGAATAACTAGTCAATGCTTAATGTGTTCTCTTAGAATAAAAACTATTCTCAGGGACCGTCTTAGCTGGACTCTATTTAGCTTCACTGTTACCAAAGCAGAAAGATTGCTTACTTCATCCCAAAGTAATTTGAAGGGAAAATCATGTTAACGTTTAAACAATGGTATTTCAAAAGACCAAGTTAATTTTTAAAAGTATCCGTTTGGGGGGGGGTCTCTTTCTGATAGGTAAAATATTCTTCTACACGTTAAGATAAAGGTGAGTGCCTGGATTTTTTTTTTTTTTTTTCTTGATTGTTTCAACAGAACTTACCTATTTTGTGTTCTATTCATTCAGGTTTCCAAACCAGTGGTTCTCAACTCTGGCTGCGCCTTGACTTGACCCCTAACCTGACCATTTAATAGAACTAAAGTCTACCAGTAGAGAACTAGGCATCAGTATTTTTAACATTACATAGGTGAAACATAATGTACAGCTAAGGTTTCAGTCTAACAAATTTGAAACAGCTTGGCTGCTCAGATGATCATATGATACTGATATCACACCGAAGTTGGCTACCAAGTTCTAGGAGTCCAAAAATCAAATTAGCTTTATGGCCCTAATCAGGTAATTATTTAACTTATTCAATCTATTTTGCTCTTTTAGCTATGGAAGGAAAATTGACTCAGTCCTGTGTGGTTCTTAATTTATCATAGAACTCCAACCATCTGATGAGGCTACGGACACACTCTCCAGAATAATGCACGTTTGTACGAAATTTTATGTACAATTTCAATATCCCCAGATGTGTGGAACCAGTCATCTATTTCCCTGAGGCACAAAGCTAAGAACTTAATTTACTTAAAATCAGGCAAATTTCAAATCAGTACAAAACAGAGTTTCTAACGATCCGAGCTTCCCTGTAATATACTATGAAAGCATTAAATAAGGAAAATGATCATGTGAAAATAATATAGAAAAGTGTTTAGAAAACATAAGTGAAAAAAGAACAAAAATTATAAAAAAGGGCAAAATTATATATACACTTTGGTTAAATGTACATGTTATATAGATACTAATTGGAAAAAATGTAAATAAGAAAAATCAGGAAATGAATTAACATTCTATTGTAAGATTATTTCAATAAAATTATATTTTCTATAAAAATTACAACAAACAAATATTACGCTATTTAAAAGGATGATTTTTATTACCTTGCCTTTGTGGAAGACACGGCAGGATTAAACAACACCAAATTACTTGGAAGAAGGCAATGAAGAAACCAACTATGTTAGAAAATTAAACAGGGGTCAAAAAAAAAAAAAAAAAAGAAAAAGAAAATTAAACAGGGCTCACCAAACCAGGAAGTGGTGCCAAGATGTCAGTTTTGTTACTATTCAAGCCTGTCTAGGAATAATAATTTAACCAGGAGAACACCATGTGTGGCATTGTCCAAAAACGACCTTGATAGCTCACTCTGGGTTGTTTGGACAATGAACTAGCTGTTGGCAGTTTCCCCATTCTCTCATCTGGAGAGGTTTCATCCACACTCAGCTTCCCACGAGACCGGTGGCCATCTTCTCCTGGCTGAAAGAGCTGCAACTTCCCATGCCTCTCTGAGGTCTCTAGGGCTGAGCAGCTAGTCTTCCTACGCAACTCCTCTAAAAAGAGCTGGCGTCTATACCAAGACAGATCAGCAACCAAAAAGGCTATCTGTATCCCACTGACAAAGTTCTCTACAGGCCTAAAAATGAGTCAGCTGAAGGGATGAGGCAGGGAAAATGGACCACAACCCCTTCTCTTCTTACCAATGCATGAATAGTAAGGTACTCGAAGCCTGTTCCTTAACCCATACTACCTACTGTTGGGGCACATGAGCTCTCCTGGACATGTGACAACCATGAAGGAAACCACATGCCCGATGGGTTGAGAAAGGTGGGGTGGGGAGGACAGTAGCTTTCTCAGGCAAAGACAGGTATAAGTTGGCCCAAACTTTAAGGACTACTCTCAGATATCCAGGGTTTCTCTTGGGGAGTATTCTGCTTTGTTCTACGTAAAACTTCATAGATAGCTATTTATCTACATCAATACACGCTGGGCTAACAAATTTTATGTTAAAAAAATGTTGAAAAGCACATAGTAAATTTCTATTTCAGCAAAAAGATATATATATTTATATATACCAAAAAATCTAAATATACATACAAAAACTCTTAGAAATATATCTAAAGGGAGGGGAAGGAAGATGGCACATGCATTTTTACCTAAGTCTTACACTTCTACAGTGTTTGTATTTTCTATAAAAAGATTACAATACATATATAATCAAGACAAAATAAACATCAAAAATTCAAGCTTCTTAGATTTATTTTAGACAGAGTTTTGAAACTTAAGTTTCCTACAGGACAATACAAATAGAGTCATTGGTAATTAAGAAATTACTCTCTAGACCATTCTGGATGCCTATGAGGCCAAAATGTTTTGTCCCTTTTGCCAGCATTCAGTTCTGCTATAAACAATGCAAAGTAATAAAAACCTAAAAATACTTACAGACTGAACTTCTTTCCACAAAGTTGGCCGTTTGCTTGCTTTTATCAGCTCAGTCAAAATGTTTTAACTAATATATTTGTGTAGACCTGAATTCATCATTGCCTTAGAGAGAACTGGACGTTTTCCAAAGGATTGTTCTTTAGATCCCTAATTTGTTTCTCCCAATCTGCCACCTTGTAAATTGGACAGATTTTTCTGGAATCTGGAGATCCTTTCCATAGACTCTCAGTAAAATCTCCCACTCACAGTCATATCTGGTCCCTTTCTTTTTCTTGTCCATTTTAGAAGTTCTTAATGGAAGCTGGATAGCTCAGCTGGTTAGGCATCTGCCTTTGGCTCAGGTCATGATCCCAGGGTCTTGGGATCAAGTCCTGCATCGGGCTCCTTTCTTCTTCCTCTCCTGCTCCCCCTGCTCATGCTCTCTCTCTGTCAAATAAATAAAACTATTTAAAAAAAAAAGTTCTTAATGAAAAAATAGGCTATTTATGATTTCATGTAAAAATTGTTAGTATTTTGCTAACCAAGATATTGGCCTGTGTGATTGGTGTTTGCAAGCTCTCATTACTTTTTTTTTTTTTTTTAAGATTTTTATTTGAGAGAGAGAGAGAGCAAGTGCACTAGGGGGGGGAATGCGGGGAGGGGCAGAGGGAGAAGGATAGAGAATATCAAGCAGACTCCACACTGAGCATGGAGCCCTACTCTGGGCTGGATAGCAGGACCATGAGATCATGACCTGAGCCAAAATCAAGAGTCAGATGCCTAACAAACTGAGTCATCCAGGTGTCCCATGAGCTTGCATTCTTAAGACCTCAGCTATGCTAAGATGGTCAGGTTAAGTAACGGAAGCGAACAACATAAAATTGCATTCATAAAATTGTTTTGAATGAGTAAGTTAACACATCAGTGAAGGCAATTACTTAATAGTCCATTGTTCTTTTTCTAAAGCTGAGAAATATTTCTGAGAACAACAATTAACCTAAATTATCTCCATCTTTTTCCCAAATTATTTTAGTCTTCATTATATTATTGTATCATTTGACTAATTCTGTCACTTGACAAAACAATTTTCTTGGATTCTACAATTTAGCCTGGCAAGATTAGCTAGTATCTGTAGATGGTACCAAGATATGCCAGCTGTCTGGGTCAATACTGCCAGGCATACCTCAGCCAAATGATGTGCACGCTGGTCCTCTAACTTTCTAGCCAGCATCTCCAGCAAGTCAGAACAGTTCTGAGCATCCTGGGATTTTGTGAGTGTCAGATGAGTACAAATGCATATTAGCTTATCATTTTTTCTTTCACATATGCAAAAGTCATTCTGTCAAACAGATGCATTTTTCTTCCTAAACATCAAACACTTATTGCCAGCAACACTTTTTTTGGTTCATGAATGGAATTCACTTGCATATGTTTGGCTTGTTTAGATCAACGTCTTGCATGAAATCTACTAAATGGGGCAAAAAAGGCAACGAAGGGGAACCTGGACTGGTACACACGAAAGGTACATCTTTGGATATAAGAAGTACAGTGATGTTATGTTTAACAGTAAAACAGATTCCATCTTTAATAAGTGGAATTAACTTTCTATTTTCTGACATTCAAACATTGCTAACAGTACATCATAAGAGTATTTAAAAACAAAATAGGCGTGGGGCACCTAGGTGGCTCAGTTGGTTAAGCATCTGTCTTAGGCTCAGATCATGATCTCAGGGTCCTGGGATTGAGCCTCTCACCAGGCTTCCTGCTCAGTAGGGAGTCTGCTTCTCCCTCTCCCTCCCCTGCTCCCACCACTGCTCCTGCTCTCTCTACCTCACTTTCTTTCTCAAATAAATAAATAAAATCTTTTTAAAAAACCCAAATACGATGAGTGAAGGGGGAGAAATAACTTATAATAAGGCGATCATAAGCAATCTGCAGATATGTTCTCCTTTCATCACTAATTATTTATCTAAACGTCATACTTGATGATACCTGTATTCATACTCCCATATGCTTTACATGTAATTGGTTAAGTAGTTGCAATGACTAAAGTCTCTTTGGTTAGTCATTAAACTCAAATTTATTGCATGTCTAGCAGGTATTGTTATAGTTCACCATTAACATGGGGGCCTCTTATTAGGAACTGGATAAAATGTTGTGTTTATTAACTGGACTACTTAAATTGGGGGTAGAGGAGAAGGACACTGTTGAAATAGTAGGATGGAGATGAAATTCACATCATACTGAAACAGGGGCTTTGCTGTGAAAACAAATGTACTATGGAAAAGGAAGTTAAATTCACACAAGTAACAGCTGCAAGTAAAATTTCTTGCTGGTGAAACAAAGCAAAAATTTCTCCTTATTAAAATCCGTGACTGGTGCCAACATGGTTCACAGAATGGTTTGAGGATCAAGAGGGGTGGATGTCCCCTCGTGTAATCACACACTCAAGTTTTCTACTAAAACCAGGTGGCCAAGGGTTCACCTACAGTAACAAAGGTGCTACAAAGTAATTATGACAGTTGTTCTATTGTTTGACTTTCCCATTGCTGGACCATTGCTCAGTGAAATTAGCAGAGAGATTTTTGCCAGAATGTTTTTCTGATAATTGGGTCAAATTAGCAGCTGCACTTGGAAGTTGAAATCAACATTCCTTTGTAAGTGTCACTGATCCAGAAAACAGAATATGTTGGACCCCTGAAAGATTTCTGGTCATTCAGGAATCAGATGTGCAAAGTTAATGCAATAAAAACACGCCTATAAGGGGAAAAACTTCTGTGTGTTTTTTGTAAATACACATACTCTGAATTTCTATCTTCCTGCAAAAGCATTGGAGGATGAAACAAACATTTTCAAAATACAAATGCGACTATGTTATGGAACTCATCTTTTCACCCACTAAAGCCTTTCAGTGGCTTCCTATAATTCTTAGGATAGGAGACAAACTCCTTAATGTAGTTTGCATGGCTCTGCCTCAGTGGGTCCCTACCCTCTTCTCTAGCAACTATGTTACTTTGTGTTCCTGTGTCTTGGCTTCACTGGCCTTCTTTTGGCAAATTATACTCTCCATCCTGATTCCATGTCAAGGCTACACATTTTGCTTTCTGAATACTTAACTTCTATTTATTTTATCCTCCTGCTTCTCCTTTCCACCCCCACTGCTACTACCACCATCACCCTAACCACTAGTAACTGCTGGAATACACACACACATACACACACACACACCCCTTCCAACTTAGCTCACATGTTATATTCTAAGAAATATTTCCCAATGTCTCCCACACGCTCTCAAAGAAAATCTCAAACCCAAGCCAAAACAAAACAAAAAACCTGGTCTCCCTGTTATAAAATCTCCTAACACCGTATAACATTTATCATTGTCTTAATTTTACATATATCTTTGGATCTTTTAATGTCTACCTCTCCATGAGAATTGGGATTCTGTTTCTTCTCATTATCATTTACCCAACATCTAGCATGAAATCAAGATAGAGTGGATACTAACACCTAAATACTACTGAAATGAGAGAAAGAGTGAATCACTCAACCAATCAAATCTGCACCCCTTTTCTACAACAGACTTTAATCCACTGGGCAAAATTCAGTCTGAAGGAGTGATTTAAAAAAGGGAACATTTGTTGATCTCAACTATTTTGTAAGGACTGGGCTAACTGCTTTGTATATCTTAATTTAATACCAGCAACTTCCCAATAAAGTAGGTATTCTGATTCTCATTTTGCAGAAGGAGAATCTTAAACCCACTTGAGCTTAGTAACTTATCCAAGGACACATATCTAGTAAGAGAAAGCAACATGGTTATGCTGAAGTTTGGTGGGTTTTGTAGTTTGTTAGGATTGTCTATAAAACATGGAGTCATGTTTATAACTACATTAAATGAGTATTTGTATAATTTGAACTTAGGATGATTCTATTTTAAACCACTGAAAATACTTTTGAATGTCATCTCTAGAAATAATGGAATATAACAAAACGAAAGTATCCAAACGGAGCCAACATTTTCAGTGTTGGGAATTTAAAGAGGTAGTCACATGACATATAAATCAGAATGCGCACGTTAAGAATTATCAGTGAAGAGTTAAGAAGGATTTCAGAACTTAAATATGATTTCAAGAACTAAACCTTATTTTCACTCCAGAACACTCAATTTACTACCTTGGAACCATTAATGTGTTCACAGTTTTACCTTCCAGAAACCTGACTCTAGTTCCAAAGACTCTTAATTAGGTAATTATTTTCCATGAGCCCAAATGGTTATCTTTGATGTGTGCCCGGGTTCAACATCCTTTACACTTTCACCTGTTTGCAGAAGTTAGTGTTTCCTTTCTGGGGGTTGCCTCTACTGACCAGATTGCTGACGGGGCTCCCAGGAATAAAACAGACACAATGCTTTTGCCCACTGCCTGACCCTGAGACGGTACTGGTTTCATTCTGCCAAGACCAGGCAGCTGAAATCATCACAAACTGACAAAAAAGACTCTCACTTGGTCCTCTCACTCTGTTCTTTCCAACATTTCCAAATATCAAATATTTACTATTTAATATTATGTGCCTGGCCCTCTAGGTACTATGAATGAAGTAAATAAAATTGAAAATATGATCAATACTTATCTTTGAGACTTGTGTCCTAAGTGGGGAAGACAAAACTAATTTACATGGAATGATTAGAAAACTTAAATGAGAAACTATAATATGAATTGTTATGAACTATGTCCTCACTCCCACAAAACAATTCATATGTTGAAATCGTAAGCCCTACTATCTTGGAATGTGACTGTATTTGTAGGTAGTGTCTTTAAGGAGGTATTAAGCTAAAATTAAATTTTTAGCATGGACCCTACTCCAATAGGACTAGTGTCCTTTAAAGACGCGATCAGGACACATACAGAGGGGAAGCCCATGATGATATGGGTAGAAAACAGCCATCTACAAAGCCAAAGACGGGCTTCAGAAGCTAACATCTTGATCTTGGACTTCCTGCCTCCAGAACAAAGAGGAAATAAATTCCTACTGTTTAAGCCACCAGTCTGTGGTACTTTGCTATGGCAGCCTGAGCAAACATATACAGACTCTCTTGAAGAATAATTTAGGGCAGGGATGAACCAGGATGTGTTGGAAGGTTTTGTGCAGGACATGGGGTCAGAACTGAACACAGACAAAAACCAGGTGAAGGAGAGGCAGAGAGATGATATTTCTGGAGAGCAGCAACTCAGTGCATAAGCACTGTAACCGGTAAAGAAAATAATTTAGTCATTGGCAGCAGTCTCTAAAGTCTTTGAACCTTTGCTTTTTGTTCGTATTCAGTACTGATGTCTTTCTATTAACATATTGATTCCCTTATATTGAATAGAAAATTTCAGTTTACATTAAACATAATATGTAATTAAAAGGGCTACACTGACATTGATACAAACATATACGATATCATACATATTTAAATCTTGAAATATATAGCCAAATAAAAAATGACTGCAGGCAAAATACTGTTGAAGCATTATAAATTCAACTGTATTTTATATGTTATTTCCTATGTACGCAGAAACTATCCATGTAAAATGAGACAGGATCCTTGCAAGAGATGACATTAAGAAAAAAAGAAACTATGTTTGAGTCTACTGATATTTGTCTCTCATCGTCCACATTATAGGCATTTATCATCCAAAGCTTCAAGTATTTTTTTCTGGATGAAGTTTATACATATATTCATGATCATATGTTACTAAAAGCATTTAAGTAGATAGTTTCATGCCAGTACAAATAAAAAATTAAACGTTAAAATACTTCTTTTCTATTCTTGACTCCCTTTTAGAAGCAAACTGACAGAGAGACAGACAAAAACTTGTGGGCATTGCCCACATCTGTTTACATTTGCAATTTTCAGAAAATGTTTAAAAGCAGCATTGAGGTGAATAATTTCCAATCTGGAAAATGGCAAGCCAGCTCAGAACTATAGCTGTTGATCTGCCGAAAAAGCAGGTGAGAATACATATTTCATGAACATTCCTTATAATCTTCTTACTCTCAACAGCAACAACCCCACCCCCATCTTCCTGTACCATCAGCCCCGATCCTTAGAAAAAAGAAGAGTGTTTGAAGTCCCTTAACATTCTTACTGGGAGCTGGTAGTGTGTCACACTTTACCGTTCACGTTAGTTTTTATCTTTTGGTTTTGGTGATTATGAGCCATTTGTTCTACATCAGGCAGGTGCATTTTCTTTCAGCATTAGGGAAGAGGAAAACGAAAAATACTTACCTAAAAAACAAAACAGAGAAAAAGAAGGATTAAAGTGAATTCAGGGCAACACCTGATCACTTGACAAAACACTGAGGTGGGGGTAAAGACCCCTAAGGCACCTAACAGCGCTGAGCCCTCCAGCACACAAAGCACGTGGACGCAGCCGTGCACACTGAAGGCGCACACTATTCTGAAAGTGAACAAAGCAAAGGCGTATTCCTTCTTATTTAAGAAAAATGAACAGGTAAAGCCAAGTTTTCACTTGATATTCTTTTCAATTTTCTAAACAACTTAGATTATCACAAACCCCACCCTGTGTTTATCACCTCTCTCTGTACTTTAACAGGTTTTGTTCACTGCCTATAATAACACTTTATAATGATAAAAGCCAGGAGACCCTGACTCTAGACCTTATGTCTAATCTAAATCAGAGCTTCAGTGCTGTGTCTCCCAACAGCATCAGTGAGAGAGGACAGGGACATGCCTGACATTGTAAGTTATGAGAGAAACAAAGGCTTTGCTAACAGTTCTCTTCATGACTCTGAGGCTTCCTTTAATAGGAATATTGTAATATTGTAATATTGATAGAAGGGTCCTTTTATGCGATTTTGTAATATTGATAGAAGGGTCCTTTTATGCGATTTTGGTGCAGGATTAACATAAATGACATCCAAATGAACACACAAAATCAGACACAGCATACAATGAAGAATAACAGGTTTTACATAAATTTAGGAAAAGTTACATTTCAATCATAAATGGCAAATATCTGTGGTTTTCATCAATGTGCCAGCTTTGTATAGGTATGATATCTTTGACAATATGATGATCACAGAAAGCCCTCCACACTGGGAAAGCATGAAATGTGCTTGGCAGAGCTTTAATGAGTGACAGTTCGGGAATGGTTGGTAGAAGGCACAGGACATTCCAAGTGAAGAAATTTACTCACTCTGTCAGTTATCAAAAGCCAAAGGAACAGTTCCTTCAGAAGTAATGATTTTCCCATTCTTTTCTTGACAGACAAGAACCAAGCAAAAGGAGTCCCAAGAGAAAATGGGACATTTGAGAGAGGAGCAGAAGAGGCCCCATTTATAATGAGGATATGATGCCAGCTAGAGCTGCCGGCTCTGGTGTTGGCTGGTAAACCAGGGCAAAGGGCAGAGGCACAAAAAGGCATTGCTTCCCAAGCCTGCAACATGTCACAGTCACCTGTGTTGCTTGGTAAAAACAGGACATTCCTCGGACCTACCCTACCTGGACCTATCGAATCAGTGTCTCTGGAGGTGAGATCTTGGACTTTCCATTTTAAATAAGCTCCCGGAGTTGATTTTATCTAGCCAGCCTGGTGTGAATCAACACAGTTAGGAACCACGTACTAGAAGGTTTGGGCTGTCTCCTTTTTAACGCTGCTTGTCAGAGATCATTCTCTGAGGTGACTGAGCTACATCACTGTGTCAGAATTTAATAAAACATCATGACTTCATGAAACATCAGTTATAGAGAGAGGGAATCTGTCTCTTCTTTCTCTAATTTTTCTTCACCAACAAACTGCTAAGAAAGAAAAAATTAGCATAGCTTATTATTTTAGCTAATAGGGTCCTGTGCCACTAATCAGTACTCTTTTCCACTCTTAAAATATAACAATTCTTTCTAATAAGGTACATTCTGGGGGCGTCTGGGTGGCTCAGGTGGTTAAGCGTCCAACACTTGGTTTTGGCTCAGGTCATGATCTCGAGGTCTTGAGATGAAGCCCTACATCTGGCACCGTGCTGGGGATGGGGCCTGCTTAAGATTCTCTCTCTCCCTCTGTCCATCCTCTCTCACCACGCTCTCTCTCTCAAAATAAAATAAAATAAAATAAATTTTAAAATAGGATGCATTCTGAACTCCCACTCATAGAGGGCACTATTTTCTGTTTGTTCATTCTGTTGTAGACAATTGGCAACAATAAAAAAACAAAACAAACAAAACCCTTCCACAGTCTCACCAGGGAGCTGATCCAAGAACTAGTTCTGAATGTTACAGAATGCACAGCAGCAGTCTCCTCAGTGCAAACTCCCACAAGCCCGAGCAGACTGTAGCATCCTTTATCGGGAGTCTCTTGACTTAGTATAGCTCCATTTTCACGAGCTAGTCCTTGAGCTATTTTTATCTACTAATGCAAAATGAGAAGTTGGTTTCTTTTTTTCAGAAATGTTTAATTACATCCTAATATTTCTTTGCTTTTGACATTTAGAAATGTTGATCTCACTTTCAGGACGAACTGGCATATTTAAAAGGATGCAACAGTGCCTCACAGGGGTATATCAAATTTCATACTATATCTAAAGAGATACTTTCTTTCAGACTAAAGTGCTCTACTGTTAAGTAAAAAACAAAAAAACAAACAAGAAAACTAGTCATGATACCAGCAAACTGTGAACTGACCTCAATATTAATACCTATGTTCATCAGAGTCTAAATGGAAATACCTTTATGTTTCATATTTGCAGGTGAACCTATATGGTGATTTTAAAAGATTTTCTACATGTCTATCTTAGCATATAAGCTTTCGTTTGGTTTTGCTTTAAAGGGGAAAAGATGATGAAGATTCAAAGAAGGGCATAGGGTTGGCCAGAGCTAAAAGCTTTGGGGGTGGAGGTCAGTGGAATAATTTTTAAAATATCTCCCATATTTCAGAACATAAAAATGGAAGAAAGATGAAATACTAACTGGCACAGGGCACGAGGTAGCACAAAGCAGCACAAATAGCTTTGAAGGCTTCTGTAAATCTCAAGGATCATCCTAAGACTCACATCCCTCCACACTCCTCCAACTCATGTTATTCATTTGCTTTTCCCTTTCCAATCGCCCAAGTGGCAACAGCTACAAAATGCATCAGCCAAAGGAAGATGGTCAGAATGGCCTAAAGAATATAAAGTGACGTGCGGTTTCGGCTCTGACTGTGGCCTTTCTCCAGTAGCACACAGTGGGTCGTCTCTCTTTCCTCATTTTTATGGTGGGAGTATAACATGGTATAGGCTGAAACCCATCACCAAGTAGCCAAGCTTCCAGAGGTAGCTACTCTGTGTACAAAATAATTTGTTTACAGTACAGATTTCAATTTTGTATTTATGGGGAAAAAAAGGTTAAAAAACTATAACTTGCTTTATTCCACATGAAAATAGCTTAGGGGCACCTCGGTGGCTCAGTCAGTTAGGCGCCTAACTTCAGCTCAGGTCATTAACTTAGGGTCCTGGAATTGATCCCCTCATCGGGCTCCCTGCTCAGCCGAGAGTCTGCTTCTTCCTTTCCCTCTGCCCCTTCCCCCTGCTCATGCTCTTTCTTTCTCTCTCTCTCAAATAAATAAGGGAAAAAAATCATTAAAAAAAAAGGAAATGGTTTAACGTATACATAATAACTAGGGATGTGAGGTAAGTACCCCTCCCAGACCAGAGAGACAGGTCAGACAGCAGGGAAGCAAGGGAAACACCCAAGAAGAAGGGAAGGGCTAATGTTTCCAAGAAAAGGAATCATGTATTCTTTTATTCTGCATACTGTCTTTGAAAGCCCAACACTTTTTTAGGCTCAAATTAAGCAGACTTTGTTCAAGTTTAGCCAGTTAAGCTATAAAAAGTAAATACAAACCTAAAGTAAATATGCCTGTTTACTGAAGCATCCAATGAGATTGGTCTCATTACTGAAAACTATACCAAGAATACACATGACTGGAAGCCAGGTCTGGACAGTGTTTTTCATATACAAAGGATGATTTTGTGCCAGAAACGGGAAAGGAGAGAGAGCCAAAAAGCTGGAAGAGAGATGTGCCATGGTCAACCTGGCTCCTAAACCAAGATGGTTTTCATACACTGTAAATCATTTCCCCAAAGGCAGAAAATGCATTTCACTTGCTGACATTGCTCTTGAACAGCTAGCCTGGCAAACAGCTTTCTCATTAGCTTTCAAAGACATCTTATCTGTGCCCTTCATCTCCTGCAAATGCATGAATATAACCTTTCTGTCACCTTGACTTTTAATTTCCCCTTCAAAGATCTTCTGAATTATTTTGACAGGTCATATAAGTCTCTCAACACAATTCATAAAACTTGTCATTTTATATGCTTTAAAAATTAAGATTGTAAACCAGCTCCATATTTTCATACTAATGCCTACCTGAAACCAATGCTGAAGACTGCAGGCTAGCCATATTGGGCCTAATTAAAGGCCTAATAATATACAAACTGATTAAAAAATTACTGGAGGGGCGCCTGGGTGGCGCAGTCGTTAAACGTCTGCCTTCGGCTCAGGGCGTGATCCCAGCGTTCTGGGATGGAGTCCCACATCAGGCTCCTCCGCTAGAAGCCTGCTTCTCCCTCTCCCACTCCCCCTGCTTGTGTTCCCTCTCTCGCTGGCTGTCTCTCTCTGTCAAATAAATAAATAAAATCTTTAAAAAAAATAAAAATAAAAATAAAATAAAAAATTACTGGAGAATGAGTACTCCTGTTTGTTAACAGCTTAAAAGAAACAGAACTCTGACTAGAAATGTTGTCAACATGCACGGAAAATAAAGACTAAAGGCAGATTATAGGAGAAGGATTATTTTTGTGCTTACATGAGCTTCCTCGCCACCTGCCTCTCAACTCCACCAGACACTGTGAATAGGAATACATTTAATTTAGTAACAAGAGCATAGGTCATCTTGTCAGAGACAGATCATTCACGACCCTAATCTAGTCATATGTGGTTTGATCTACTCTATTTTTTTCATGAAAGAAAAGAAGGGGAAAATAGAGAAGGAAAGAAATAAAGAATGACTTAGAAGAAAGCTGAAAATATGGTATGTACAGATTAAATGGTTTTTGTTACAGTGATTAGGGGCAAAAGTAGTTCAAAGTACAAAAAATGAGTCCAAAATTGGTCTAAAAATGGTCCAAAGGGTAAAACTTTAGTCTTTTTAAGTAAGAACAAAATTCTGCAAAGAGCCTAATCATCCCTGCTGTGTTTAAAACTAGATTCTGATACAAGAAATCTATGAAACACAGGCACGTCAACATAACTTGCAAGTACTCTTTTCAGGCCACAGGATGTAGTCCCTAATCCGGAACATAAATAGACCCCATGCTAAACCTCTTTCGTGACAAGTGACTACTTACCAATAACTTAGAATTTACTGCTTAAAGAACATTCCTCATTTCGCTGCCAGTTGTCAGAGGATGAGAGTACTTCCCCACAACCCATGCGTGGCAGTGATGGGACACATGGTTCGGTTCCACCGTTTGTGGAAAGTGCACTTTGAATTCTTTTCCTAGTCTTCTCTCTCTTGCTTCTTCTTTAGCTTCTTCACCGAGGATATTCTCAAGAGTGTTCTAGGTCTTTTGTTTTATCACGCAAACTAGATCAGCAAACTAGTTTACTCTCATATTTTTAATTATAGAATGCCTTCCAAATATGTAGCTCAGACCCCAATTTCTAATCAAAGCTCTGCTCCTTCCTTTCCAGTGGCCAGAAAAGAAACATCACATAATCCATCATGGTATTACAGCAATAATCCATGTACTTTACCCAGGAATTTTTGATGAAGCTATATGCACTGACAATTACATCTAAAGCCTATAATTAGTCGTGCTATGTAGATTGTGGCCAATGCCAGACCACTCCATCAGATCCGCCAATGACACCTTCCCTTTCTTTGGAAAATGGTCAGAATTCCTATTTATTTTGCAAGGATAAGAATTTCATGCTGCTTGTGGCTACCTTCTTAAAATACCTCTGCTTTCCCAAAAAGAGCTCTGTGCTGGGGCTTTTCAACATCCAAATTTCCAGATGTTATTATTCCTGACAATGGATCTGCATTGATTTCATATGTGTTTAAGAAATCTGTGAAACTAGAGCTCATCCAACCTGTCACCATCACTCCTCATCAACCTCAAGCAAATGGTCAGGCTGAAAGAACAGTGCAGACCACTAAGGACACCCTAAAGTGAGCTGTGAGAGGAAAATGACCAAGAAGATTTGCCAAGTTTCTCATCACTCAACATGTCACTCCAAGTGGACCAAGAGGAGTCGGTTCTGATGAATAAAAATAGAGAAACCCTGTAATTGTTCCTTTGACAGTTTCTACATAGAGTTCAGCTTAGAATTTATAGGTAAACCAGAATGTATTCTGGACGTTGTGTCATTCTTAATTTAATTTTTCCATTAAAGTTGGTCTTGACTGAGAATTTTAAAGGTAAGCAGAGAGAGGCATGCTCCTACATAATTTAAATCACAGTGCATGTGATATTAATAAAGGCTGGACTATTGGTCACCCTGGGTGAAATAATACTAATAAGAATGATTAAGTGTTCTGCTCAGTTTTGTTTTTAAATTCCTGCTTGTATTTTATTTCTTTTGAGTTTATTATAGGCTAACATGTACCTATTTATTTTAAGTTCAGGTTCATTATATAACATAGATCCCCTGGAGTAAAAAAATACACCAAATACACCAAAAATATGAGTTAAGCCCCTTTTTTCCTACTTAACTGCAACCAAATCTCCAAAAAGTTAGGAAAACTTGGAGGGAGTCCTGAAAAGAGTAAAATTATGATAAATGTGTCTATCAAATATTCTTAGTTCTTCTCTTTCTGGACACATGATTGGATTGCCCTTACCCTCTCCCCCTCTTTTATTTCAGGCATGGTCATGTGATATACTTTGACCAATGGATTTAAGCAAAAGTAGTATGTGTCACTTCTGGGTGAAGGTTTTAAGAACGTATGCCTGATACACTACATTCTTCCTCCCTGTTAAGGTAACTGTGGAAGTCTGTATTGAGAAGAAGCATCAGCCACCCTGGGTCCCTGACTGGCTACAAAGCACAGCCACCTTGCCAATCTATCTTGGATATGTAGAAAGGGTAAGAAATAAACTATTGTTGTATTAAACTATTGACATTTTGGGTTACTGCAGAATAATCTAGCCTGTCCAGTCTTGTACAATGAGTAACCAAAACAATAACATATAATGACTGCAGCCATGGAGAGTTTTATGCTAAAAAGGGGGAGGTTATTGATGCCTAGTATTTAAGTTCAAAATTGAGAAGCAATTGAAGATTGATTTAATTCCTGGTATCAGGAATAGAAACAGCGTTGTGTTTCCTTTTCCTTTTTTTCTTTTTTAAAGATTTTATTTATTTATTCGACAGAGATAGAGACAGCCAGTGAGAGAGGGAACACAAGCAGGAGGAGTGGGAGAGGAAGAAGCAGGCTCATAGCAGAGGAGCCTGATGTGGGGCTCGATCCCAGAACGCCAGGATCATGCCCTGAGCTGAAGGCAGACGCTTAACCGCTGTGCCACTCAGGCGCCCCTCCTTTTTCTTTCTACTAGAAAGGTATTGATTTTTTTCCAAAGAAATGTACGTCTGTTTAACAAAAATGAAACTGACTTGAAGCAGGATAATTTTGGTTTGGTAATAAGAAAAAAAAATCAGGTCATGAAGGAAGAGGAATAAAATGAGCAAGGGGTAAATAATGAAGGCTCCTGCCCTAGAGAACTATAAGAAGACACAAACCTCCGTCACTACCAGATTGTTTCCACTAGTGGACTTCAGAATTTTGGAATTCAGAATAAGAACTATAGAATTGGTTTAGGGATCCTCAAAGGGGTTCATGGATTAGTTTAAGAGGGTCTGTGACCTCGACTAAGCCAGTAGCTAGAGTGTGTATGGCTCTGACTTTCAGAAAAGGCCTATAGCTTTAATCAGATTCTCAAAGGGGTCTCTAATCCAAAACAAGGCTAAAAACTATGGCTAGATACTGGCCCTACTTTCAGTAGGAAATTATAAAGTATAATCTTAAGTTTTATTCCACAATTCTCTTGGGTATGGCAAATCTTTAGCCTTACTTTCATCCTCAAATCAGTGTGGAGCACCCAAGAATTTTTACTTTTGCCATCTTAAACTGAAAATTAGCCTTGCAAAGCAGCAATCTTAACTTGAATTCTAACCAAGATGTTAATTAGAATTAAGTTCAAGGAGTTTGCAGATGTCTTAGAGGGGCTGAGAATTCTCAATTTTCTATCTTATAGCTAAGGTCTACTCATGTCTTCCTCTTTTTAAAAAGGCAAACAAAGGTTGGCTTAGCCTCCCACACATTGCTTTTTTGACAGAATGCTTTTTTTGGCTGTCAGAATCTAAGATTTCCAGACTCAACTGCTGTGAGGTTGAGCTTGCTGATCGCCATATGCCTCAATGTCTCCAGGCTTCTAGTGTTCCCACTGGCCACCCAAGCCCAAAAGGAAAATATAGGGCAGGCAGTTTCTTTAAAAACTCTCTTCTTCCCTTTATATTTCTGTCTATTTCCATTTTATCATTGAAACTATACAAAATAAAGTTCTACAATGAATGTGTAAGAGACCAAAAGTAGGTGTTTTCAAAAACTTCAAGCACCCCTACTAAAAGACACAAAGCAAGGCTCTTAAAGCCTTGGCTATGTATGTCATTGTGCAGGGAATGACTGAGAAGTAGGAGCTTCTCTCTAGAAATCTATCCAACCTCCCTTCCCTCCATTTTATGGAGAAAATGGTGAAATTAAAATCTGAGTTCTATTTCTGTCAATGATAAAATATCTTAGAAAAAAGCAACACTTGATTCAAGGACACATAATTGTTCAAAAAAAAAAAAAAACAAACTTAACCTAATGTGACAGAAGCCAGGATTTTGGTTACCCTTGTGGGACAGGGTGGGAGGGTTGGTGATTGGAGTATGGTACCAAGGATTGCTGGAGGAGTTGATAATATTCTATTTTCTGATCTGGATGATGGTTACATAAATATGTAAATTTTGTGGACATTCATCAGGCTGTGCATTTAAAATTGGGTGCTTTTAAGTAGGTTTTATTTCAGTAACATATATATATTTTTTAAATGTTAACTGGAGGTTCCTGCATGGCTCAGTTGGTTGAGTGTTTGACTCTTGTTTTATGCTCAGGTCATGATTCATGGGTTGTGAGATCGAGCCCTGCATCGAGCTCCACACCCAGTACGGAGCTTGCTTGAGATTCTCTCTCCCTCCACCCTCTCACTCTGTCTAAAAAATAAAAATAAAATAAAATAAAATGTTAACTGATTGTAATAGGCCTGGTGAATGCCTAGTAATACATCATTAGCAAAATCCAAACATATATATAGTGTCTCTGAGGGCCTTAAATTTTGGCCATTTTGCTGAAAGTGTTCAAACTTACCCCCACTGGAATTATTTTCCTCTGGCACATTTATTTAAGAGATGAGATGGGATTATCTTTGGTTGGCAAGTTCCTGTATAACACAATTTTGTATAAAGCATTGCCCATTTGGCATTCATTTGCCTCAAATATGGTTTTGTGTTACGCACTTTGGAAAACCACATTGCATGTGGCCAAATGTCCATCTCCCTTCCCTCCCATAACTCAATTCAACTTCAACCTAACATCAGTTTTATGTTGGAAAAAGGAGGATATTTTATACAGAATCTATGTGGCCTATAATTACAAAACAAATATCCTGTGCCACATTTTAAATAGACAAAACTTTGAAATATTGTTTGCAAACTACACTCCCTAATGGCATTATAACATGTAACAATAGATCATTTTAGAAGGTAATTGAATTAAATCTCACAATAAGTTTCAACAGTCTATAGAGAAATACTTAGAGGTAAGAGTAACACATGAAAAAGAATAATAGGGCCATCAGTCTATAAAAACAAGCTAGGGAACCCAAACATTTCACTATTATCGAATTCAGTAATTTGAACTTCTATTCACAATTGACAGGGAATATTCTAAGGCAGCTGTAAAAACCACCTACAGAAAATTAAAATAAGAATATTAATTCTGCTTGAGAAAAAAAGAACTTGATAGTGATATTAAGGTAAACATTTCTATAACTTGCTTATTTCACTAAGCAGCAATGGCTACTAAATTGATTTTACTCTCAAAATAATCATATGACTCAGTATCCTTTATTCTTGAAAAGCAAAAACAAAGAGATTATTGATGTTATAAAAATATTAAGGAAGAAGTATACCCACTGCTCAACAAAACAAATGAGTGAAGGCTAAAAGTGCACATAATAAAACGAGATGAAAAGAAATGGATTCAGGTAGGTTCAAGTTACAAACTCTTACAGAATTTTAAAATACTGGATTTAGTTGAGAACATTAGTAATTACCATATAGGAATATCCATATCTTGTTTTCTTTTAGGCATTAGTAATTTTTTCCAGAGTGGAATCTAATTAGAAATGGTAACAATCTGTGTAAGCACAGAGCTGAGGTTTATAGCCAGACTACTTTTTCTCAGATTAAAGACAACTAAACTAAATTTGGGAAAAAGATTGCAGAGGCAAGGTTGAAATTACCTAAAAGAACAACCTGTTTTTAAGAACTTAAAAGTGTCTGTTTATATGTGAAAAATGGATATGCTAACTACAAATCATTTTATCTTATTAAATTGGGTACAGAGAGATCTTCTATTTGTCAATAGTTTAAAACTCTAAATTAGTTTACTCAATGTTCAAGATACTGTGGTAAACAGTTCAGTCATTATATACCGAAGAGATTAAAAGCTACAATATGTGTGTTTGTGTAACAATTTTAACTAAAATCTATGGCAAAGTTACAGAATTCATTTTTGATTTTGAAAGATAATAGATAACATATCTGAGGATTAAGTGTATTATTTGAATAAATATAAGTACTCCAAACTATCCATTCTATATAATCAGTTAATTTTCTCCTGACCCATTTTTAACTAGCAAAATAGTACTTAACATATAACCTTGCTCAAAGGAAACTTAATAAGATTTTAAATAACCTACAGCTATAATACTTCAGTAATCAGTATCTTAAAATGTAAGGTTTAACAATGCATAATTATTTACTCTAACCTCAGTAATTTTTAAATACTTCTTGCTCTTGGGTGATGGACATGACACATCTCAAAAAATACAATGTAAAAAAGAAGTGATAAAATGACAAAAGTATTCAACGCACAAGACAAAATCATGGGCTCAGAATAACCCGTGATGGTATGAACCCTAACTGCATATTGGTTACCTGGGGAGCTTCCTGAAAATACTGATGCCCAGGCCTGCTGTTCAGAGATTCTGATTCAACTGGCCTGGATTTCTTCATCTTCCAACATTCCCCAGGTGATTCCAAAGCACCACTAGGGCTGGAAGACCGCTCCACAACAACTTTTAGGCAGACACTGTGCTAATAAGAACACAGTCTGCCCTCACCAGCTTCAGTTAAGTCTAAAGGATTCCAGATCAATACCAAAGTATGTTTCTGACTCGTTTCCTTTGATCTGTCCTCAGAAGAAAGAGAGACGAAATAACATAACTTCCTGTTTATTAACCCTTCCACCCTTGGTTGTTTTTTCAGATTCCCCATTTGGATTTTTACATTGGATCAGCATATTTCAGTGTGGGCTCATGGCCAATAGGAAAGTTGTGTAACAAACGGCATGGCCTGTGACAAATTTTAAAAACTAACAGAAGAGATTAGATTCCCCACCAACCTACCTGTAATAAGAATAAGTACGACTTGGTGAAACTTTTGTCTCAGTTATATTTACATATCTATATGTGTGAATGCATATGCCGGGTGGGAAAATAAAAGTATTTCTGCACCAGGTTGTTGGGCTCTCATGCACTTCTAGCTGCCTCTCCTCTTTTTTTCACTGTCAGAAAATTGATACATTTCTATAAGCTCATGAAGAGTAGTAGTTTATCCAGCCATAATTTTAATCAAAGCAGCACTGAACTAATAAAAATACCTTCTAATAGAATAACCAGGGCATATATCCTATAAATGCAGATTGGGGTTGGGAGGGTATGCAAATTAATTTCTAATTTCTACTGCTACAGATTATTTTGTCTTTGTCTCTAATTTCTTCACTAATATCTTGTGGCAAACAAAATGGTCCTCCTACTCACAGGGGACATTTTTGGAAGCTGTGTTGTTAACTCTGTTTTTTCAAAAGTGAAGATTTTTAGAAGTGTGAACACTTCAATAACTTCATTAAAGGAGAAATTCTCCAAGATATTTTTCCACAAATATTCTATGAATTTTTTTAGTTAACTATTCGGTGATGTTTTTAAATTTGCAAAGTTATCAAAAAGGGTGGGATAATTTACAAAACAGAAAATGATGCTGCTTTTGGCAATGTTATTGTTCAGGCACATGGAAAGTATGTGTATCTCTTTGAAATAACTGTCCTTTCAGGTTGTATAGTGTTAACAGGGAGATAATATTTTCCTATGTTCTCTGAATGGCCTAAGATAAACATTGTCAGTGTCACAGATGACCTACCTTATTTTATTTCCCACTTTTACTCAACACCCAGGTTCTGGTTCTCTCTAGGGTATTCGAAAACTTCTGTTTTTTCATTCATGATGGATACTGTAGATGCACTAGCATGGTGCCGAGCCATGTTGGGTCACTGAGATTCATCAGCAGTGAAGTCAATGGAACCAACATGCTAGGATGGGGCACCTTATGAAGCTAGGCATACTTATCGGCATGCGGTTTCATTCAAATAATTTTGTATCCTTCCAATAAATCTGTTTACTTGAGCTAATTTTATTTCTGTTCGTTCATTCACTTACTGAGTACCTACTGTGTGCCAGAGAGGTAATATTATTTAATATGGCAAAGTGGTCCCTGACTTTGGGGAGTCCACTTCTTTATAAGCAAACTGCCCCTACTAAAAAGTTTATATCATTCTCCTCCCTTGAAATGAACTTAAAGTCAAGTCTTACATGCTTTAGTGCTTGCAGAGTAACCAAGATAGCAATGACCAGGCAGCACCATGCACATGGTATGCTCGAACTCAATGACTGTTTGTGTACCAAGGTGATTGTGGGAGCTCCTCCTCTCCCATTTCACCAGAGGTCTTAAAAACGCAAAAGATACGTGGTGCCTGGGTGGTTCAGTTGGTTAAGCATCTGACTCTTGATTTCAGCTCAGGTCATGATCTCAGAGTCCTGGGCTCGAGTCCCACATCAGGCTCCCTGCTCATCAGGAAGTCTGCTTCTCCCTCTCCCTCTCCCCACCACTCGTGCTCACACAACTCTCTCAAATAAATACATAAAATCTTGGAAAAAAAAAAAAAAAAGCTAAAGACACAGCAATAGAAGGCAAATAATCCTGCACCCTGGAGTTGCTAGATGATCTTGTAGGGCTTGCAAAGGTGCAGCTTTTCTGATCCTTAGCTGACATCCCACACCCAGCTTCTAAAAGAGGCCAGAGGGACCAATATAGAAGAAATAAGAAATTCCAGAGAGAATTCCTCTTGAGAGAATTGTAGGCATTTTGAGTCTAACTTCTCCACTGGGTTTTAAAAGCAGTGGAGGAAAAGACAAATGTTTTCTGACTGTGTTTCACAAGTCCTACTTGTTCAACTGGGCAGTTACACTTTATGATAAATTGAGAAGTAATATAATGTCAGCAACCACCTCCCCACAAAAAAACAAAAAATACAAATCAGGAAGTCTAGTCTGGGATTGGCACCATCTAGCTGTGTGTCTCTACATATATCATTAGACATGCTGAGCCACACCTGCTTCATCTCTAAAATGGGACTGAATCAGGCTTGCAAATGCTGCAAATGTAAATCTCCCTAAAATCTCTGGCCCCTTTTCTCTGCTCTGTAGGTGCCTCTGGCTGATGGTGGGGAAAGGTGTCCCCACCTTTTTGAAAACTCCTTGGCCAGAATACTGTGGCCCTTCCCAACATTAAGACTGTAGCATTTGACTTTTTTTTGGAAGTAAAGCCCTTGGTCGCTGTGGTGTTCCCATGATTGTCACCATTAACACACCCTCTTTGTCAAAACTATTCCTCACTTTGTGGGCATGATTCTCATTGTATTCTTTGTAGATACGAGATATACTTCACAGGAAAAACATACCAAAAAAGACTGCAACTCTCACATTTTCAGTCCATGCATCAGACTTAAAACAGCAAACTTTTAGTCTCCAACATCCCCTCACTATTCACTCTGCAGGTTGTTAATTAACAAATGACAGATATTTCTTCATAGCTGTATTCATTGAGGCTTCTTGAATTCTCTACCATTACAAGTTTTAACTCCTTAAACAATAATTTTGGAAAATTGCTTCAGCAATGATGTGTTTATCGAAACATGCTGGTTCAACTATGGTCTATACAGTCTACTTTCTAGGGAACGAGCATTAAGGGAAAAGAGAGGGACCATTTCTGCATTCTTTAAAACACTCTTTTTAAAATGACCCCTTCTATAATGATGAGCTCTATAAAAATTGATTTTGCCATTCCAAATATACTGAGACAAAATCATCTTGGTAGTAATTAGGGAATATGCTCTTGAAAATGCAAGATTTTTCATGAACTATTCAAAATAAATTTCAAAAATGTCAAATGAAAGGGAAAAAAAATTAAGTGATTTCCTCTTGCATTTTTTTTTTTTGAAACAGACCCAAGTAAGGTATTGTGATACACTAGGTAATTAGGCCAGGTTTTTAAAGTGTGCATAAATCATTACAATAACAGTGAAAACCTTTTTGACTCTTGCTTAATGATCATCAGCAAAGACATCTTTCTAATGACAATTACCATCTTATGCTCCCCACATTTTGCTATAGTCCATATGATTTCAATCATTATTTGCACGGAAATACATATACTTGGAAGTAATTTTTAAAATCTTTTAAATTAGAAAATTTGTGATTCTCTCACATATTTACCTTGAGTCCATCCTCTTTTTGAAAGTCCATAGATAAAAATATACCTAATCTTTAAAGTCTTTTACTATTCTCAAGGGCCTGCCTAGAGCAGCAGAGTTGCTGAAGGGGTACTCTTCCTGGTTCCTCTTATTTAAGTGACTGATATGAACCAGGGACTAGAGAAGGTGGTGGAAAGGGCATTTCAGTTGATGTCAAAATGACCATACATAAAGTTCACCAGCATGTATGTCCTGTTAAGGATGGTTGCCTGGCAACAGTGGCCTTTCCATATACTGGACTCAGGATGCAAATTAGTGTTTAGTAGCACACCTGCACCTCCCTTTGTCTCTAAGGTTGACTCTTATATTTACTAGAAAAGACCATGCTCTCTTCTTCCTTATTAAGGCTAACGTTAATGATCATTAACTAGGTGGGCAAACATTCACAATATAAACACTGAAATTGAACCAAGTGGCAAAGAGTATTATTGTTTCTGTTCAAGGGGCAATGTAGCTACATTTCAACCAGAAAGACACAGTTTATTGGGGGTTAGGGACAAGCACAGCCTGGTCTGCATTTGGGTCTCCTTCCCTTATGGGGTACTCCTGACACAGCCCTGCTGTCTCCCCTAGTTATGCCCTTCTTGCCAGTAGCATCAACTATAGAGAATTCCAACTAAGTCAAACATCTCTGGATAATCCCACTGCTACCCAGGCTTCCCCAGGACTGGAAGGTTCTTAGAGGGCAAGTCAAAGCTATGGTTCTTCAGAGGTTTCACATCTATATTCTCCAAACAAAATGTATTTATCTTAATACCAGTACTAACTAGTGATTAAGTAGCTGATAAATAATGTTTTCATTTTCATGCCCAACGTGCAATGTACCGTGGGTGTCTAAAGCCAACCTATTAGCATATCTTTATTTTCCCAGACTGGGCCTATAAATACTATATCTAGGAAAATGACATGCCTGTAATTCAAGACTCTATGACTATGGGGTTCTATACTTTGAGAGAGTCTAGGTAATTCTACACCAGTCAGAAAACCCACTAAGATTTGTGGAGCCAGGTCTTATTTTCTTATTTTCCACATCCCTGTCATCATTCTAGAACAGATAAATGAACTAGGTACACTGGTGATATTTGTGCCCCTTCCTTTTTCCTTCCCATCCTTAGTCAACTGCAGCAGCAAACCCAACATACTGTGCCCCCATTCCCATGATGGCACCTTTGATCTCACACATTTCTGTGATATAGTAACACTAGAAAAAAACATCAGATCTGTTAACAGCCTATAGTTGAAGACTCAGTTTTGAGACTAACTAGTTGCCTTGCCCTGGTGAAATCACTTAGTCATTTATTTCACATTTTGTCTTCTGTAAAATATAACTTGAGTTGGCTCTGAATTTCTCTGAGTTCTGAAATTTCTTGGTTCCATGATTCATCAACCACCGCTTGACAACCAGTAATATCCACCATGATGCATGAGACTCAAGTGAGTAAACAGGCTAGTTAAGCAGCCACCACAGCAAACTCAGCTCTGGTTTTGGATCACTCCTGAAAATAACTGCGACAAACTTAGGGAAGCCTAGAGTTTGAGGATAATGGAAATAAAAGCAAATGATGTTATGGCAGTATGTTTTTATAATCCATCTGGTCAGTCGCACAGTGCTTTGTTCATAGAAGACACAGTAGATACTTGCTATTTGATTGATGAATAGATTAAAAAAGATCTGTATTATCTATTAGTATTCAGGAAACTAAGGAATGACTACATAGTACATGCAATGATTTGTGCAATGTGTCACCCATCTGGGCTTTATTTTCACTGTATGTCATTGTTATTTATTAAAGAGTATGAATAATTAAGACAGAGACATCTGGCCCTGCCTATCTACCCACACTGAAAGTTTTTTAAAAAGATACACACAGGAAACTAACATTTATATTTGGACATAAAAGCCTGGCTTAATAAGTCCCTACAGTAAGGTTTTACAAAATAACCTCTCTTCCCAAGAATGGTGTCTTGAAGCAAGACTTCTACCAAACTTTGTAGGTATATATTTTTAGATTTGTTATATAGGTACATATATTTATTGTAAAGCTGTATACAATCTTACTGCAGAACAACTTTTCTAGAAGAAATGTCCTGACTGAAGACCAAGAAGGTAAAGTCTCTAAGTGCTTTTATTTTTGCAAAAGATCTGAGCTAACATGGTCAGAAAATGAGTAACATTCAGACATTCTCACTATTGTGGAAGTAGTCCACAAAGAAGCAGAATGCAGGATTGCCTTGGGCATTCCCAGCTCCGCCCCCCCCATGTCAATGCAGATCAAATTCAGATGACTTGCTATGTCAACTGCTTGCTTCTCCTGGGTTCTGTGAGAATATAGTTCTCATTAAAATTAGGTTGCCTTCTAAATACCATCAAAGCTACTTTGAAATATTGGCAAAACAGTTTAAGCTTTTGCAAATGCCTTTCACCAACCCACAAGAGCAAGCCTGAAAAAAAAAAAAAAAAAAGATCAAATCTTTCCTAGTCCCTTCAATTATGATCACAATCATGACATAAAATATTTTTTTTTTGGAGTCCACTGTTTGACTTGGAGTAAAGACAATTGGCTCTCTGTTAAAATTTCCCTCATACAGTTTCATGGATATGATTTGGTTGTGGGCTCTGTAATGCATGTGCCACCTCTAGGATTCTGAATGCAGTGCTACCTAGGAAACCATATTATTTGATTCATTTGCTCCTCACCTCTCATTTCCCATCTTTACCTTCCTCAGTCTTTTTTCTGTCACTATATAATGTCAGAGCAGACTTTTCATGGTTGCTTTTCAGAAATTGAAAAAGGCTTTCAAATATTTGAACTATCATCAATTTATTTGTCCATTAATAGTTGTAAACTTTTAATCTTAGTTACCACAGATGTTTTCCTTAAAACATCTTAAATTAATCTTAAATTATTAACACAATAATAATAACACTTATGAAATATTATGATGTGCTCTACTGTATACTTTATACAAATGTCTTATTTCAGTTAACTTTTACAACATTGTTAGGAGACAGATATTATTATTATCCCCATTTTATAGCTGAAGAACCATATGCCCATAGTTGTTAAGTTATTTAAAATTTTCATGTGTACTCGGTTAAGTGGAGACCAAGAGAAAATGAGTAAATATGATGGCAAGGTGTAGACAGGAAGGGGCGGGTCAAGAGCCAGGCTTGCATGCCTCTCACACAAGAAATTCACTGTGTGATGTTGGGCAAGCTACAAAAATTTCACTTCCTTATGGCTAGAATGATGCTAGTTAGTTATTTGTCTATTTAATTTTACACGTTCTTATTCCATAGAAAGGGTTTAAAGCAGTTTTTAAGGATTCATAACCTAAAAGATTTATAAAAAGCAGATCAGGAATGGGAGGTACCATGAAAAAGTGCCAGAAATGAGGCTATTATGAAAAGGTATGTCTTGAAGAATTAGACCCCGGCTATCAACTTGACACTAAGTCTTTGAGGGACACCTGGGTGGCTCAGTCGGGAAAGGTCTGACTTCGGCTCAGATCATGACCCCACCACAATCCTCCGATGGAGCCCCTGCTTAGCTAGGAGGCCTGCTTCTCCCTCTGCCTCTGCCCCTCCCCAACTTGTGCTCCCTCTCTCACTCTGTCTCTTTCTCAAATAAATAAAATCTTAAAAAAAAAAATAAAGCAATCATTGAACAAGTGAAACCTGGTGAGTTGCACAACTTTAGAGGAGAAATATCTGCCTCCTAGCATTGCAAGGTCAATGAGATCCTCCAACAACTAATGTTAATTTCCTCTCCCCTCTGCTCTGTGGGATGGAGGCCATACAGGAGCTGCTAAGAAAGGAAGCCTGCCAAGACAGGCCCTTTAGAGAACTACCACAGGGTCCTTCCCACCACTCCACTTGCTCCTGCTCTTTCCCTCTATATGTCAGACACCCACTTGTGGAAACACAGGGGGCACCGCTCTTCTATCTGCCCTTGCCCTTCTGTGGCAAGGATTCTTGAGCTCATTACTTAGACCTGCTTCTGAGTGCCCCCTAGTTCCCTCATGTTTTAGACGTCTCACACAGATCTTACGACATCAGTAAGAGAGAAAAAAAAAAAAGAAAAAAAAAGTAATAAGAAGGTTTAACAATTGAAGCAAAGTAAAATATAACAGATTCAAAAGTGCTACAGTTTTTAAGGTCTGGAGGCCACTGAGTCTATAGCTTTCATTTCCTTTTTTATCTCACATTTTCATGCTCTACCAGTACCAAATAATTCGAGCTATTCAGCTGATGCAAGCCGGGGTGGGGGGGGGTGGAGAGCAAAGAGATGTGCATCTTGTAAGACTTGGAATGCAGCTATTTATCAGAAATGAATTAAGAGTAGATAAGCTGTTTAAATATGCATTTCAAATACCATTACCAGGAACATCTCTTCTCTTTGCTATGTATTGAGGTTTTTTTAATAAAATTGGTAATGGTGGCATTAGCGCACGCATAGCTGTGCACACTGCTTAGCAAAGTTAATGCCAAGATACGCATTCATATAAAAAATAACCAGATACATATTTAGCAGAGCAATAAATTTTTAAAGAAATGTAATCACTGGGGTAATCTTTTTTCCCCCCCCAAGGAGTCTTCAGAGAGTTTTCAAAATAGGATTGGGATATCCATGGTTCCAGGAAATTTGTATGCACTCAAATACAACAGTTGAATTATCCCCATGATAAAATATTTTTGGATGTATTAGGATTGATGGTTCAGCTGGTAAGTAAAATTTAAGGGTGAGTGGGAGAGAGACAGATGTAGAGAACATCTGTGCTTTCCAACTGAGATGAGTCAAAAAAGGAGAAGAATGACAAAGTCCTCTGGTAAATAAGCTGTGGGCTGTTTTCCAATCCAAGCCCACTCCTTTATTTTAATATTGATAAGAACTATTGCTGCTGCTCACTCTGCAATACTGTTCTCCTCCTGAGGCTTCTACTTACTTAAGCTCTTTTGTTTCTAACAAAAGCACATGCCTCTAGAAATATTAATTAGTTTCTCTCTTGATATGTCAGAACTATTCTTTAAGTGCAATTTTAGTTGTTCAATGGAATTACTTTGTTTTTCAGACTGCCATACTTCTAGGGAGAATCACATATAATGTTTAAAGTTCATATCTTAAGGAACCTTGCCTGGAAAATATGGAGTTGTTTGGTATAAGAATCGGATATACTTGTTATTTTAATGAAAGAACGTATGTGGAGTTCCAGTATTCTTTTTTTTCCTTCATTGCTACAAGACTCTCAACAGTTACATTAATAAGACTTGGGGTGCCTTAGCAGTGGGAATAAATTTTTATTCATTTCTATGTGCCCACATAAAAAAGGGCTCAAAATGAGTCATTAGTGGGAAAGAAATCTTAAAAGAAAAGAATTGTGTCATGGTTGTGTCTCAAGAGAAACTTGACAATATCTAAGAATTTTGTTTTCTCCTTATTTCTTTATATTTTAATAACACACCAACTTCTTTCCCCATGTAGTTGTTTTCTTACATATATAGTGGTGATAACAGGATCCAAGATTTCCACTTTTTAAAAGGATGTGTTTAATAAAGCCTCTGGTATTTCTCTAGAGATAATGAAATTATAAAACCTATTGCCTTAATAAAATAACAATAACATTTTAATTGGTTAGTACTGCCTGTGTAGCAAGAAGATCATTTTTCAAATATTTGTGTATCTCTTTAGACTCTCGTATGCCCACAAACACGAGACACCTTTATAAGTAAAGTCAATTGATTTTTTTTTCTCTCTCTCTTCTCTAAATCAACTATGGAGTAAGTACCCTCTTAAGATAGGTTTCCACATGCCAAATGATTTTTAAAACAACAGCTAGTTGAACTTAGTCAAATAAAATTATTTCAGAAATGTTTTATACATTGGCTGTTTCCCAACCACCTCCCCCCACCACTACATGCAAAATAGCTTTTTGTTTTCCAAGTGACCAGAGCCAGTAAGCATGGAGTAGCTCCTTCATGCCGAACACTGTCAAATGCTTTCACAGGCATCATCTCAGGTCTTTATACGAGTCCCATGAAACACATATGATGATCCCCACTTTACAGACAATGCTAGGGGCCTAAATAAGAAATATGCAAAAGAAATAAAACCAACCAAAAATGGTTTCTTAACTTGAAAAAAGATTCTATTCAAGAATATATGCCCAAGCACAGAATTTAAACCACTTAGAAATGCAGCATTTGCTTCTTTGCTATATTCTATGTTTGTCATTTTTGTGCACTGCTGTATGCACCTGCATTTTGTGCACTATAACTAATTATATTAAATTGAAGTAAATGAAGCTAATATAACTAAATTATCTTGTTCTCTTGATGTGGTACAGAAAATAATTGAACAGGTGAACATATAATACTTTATTAAGTGCCAAAATTAATTGAAAACTGAGATGGTAACGCAAAAGTAGAAGGCTCAATCAGCTCCCCCACCATAAAGCAGCTCTACAAAGTACGCTTCTAGTGGGGCTGTGAGCGTATTAGAGAGTACAGAGGAAGTCTGCAAAACAGAGGGAAGGAACATGAGCTCCCGAGCCCATTCATACATAGCGGATCCGATCTCGGCTCTATATACTAGCGGAGGGAATTTGTGCAAGTTACTCATCTCTTTCTCAACATATCTTTCCTCAGCTTGAACATGTAGGGGTTAAAAGGTATTTCAAATGTATCAATAATATTTTATATATTTCTAAAAGTCATCTGCAGCAAATCTGCCTTTTGATGAGATGGTAAAAATCAGTTACTTCTGTGCAATGACAAATGTATGACTTTGTATTGCTTTCTGCACTTTTCCATATGTTTGAAATATCTCAGTTGTTTAAAAAAGAGTAAAATGAATGTATAAATAACATGACAACTGATAGTAGCTACTTCCAGGGGGAGGGCTGAAGTGGACTTTAAGTCAGATCTCATATATAAAGTGGATAACATAAAGTAGGTACCTCTCAAATATTAGTCCCCCTTTCCATGTACAATTATTTTCTTGCAATACACAATTACCTTCTACATCACCAATTTCAACCACAAACCATAACACGGACTCTTCAGTAAAGCAAGTCAGTACTGATGTCAGTAGTGACTGATAAAATACTGGTTAAGCATCTACTACATAGGAAAATCATGTCACATTGAAAGCAAATTTTATTTAAAATTTTTAGAAAACCTCCGTACTCTCATTTTGAATAGTAACTGGTAACTAGTTATGTAAAATTCAAATATTTTTTCCAGTATTTCTCTGAAAAGATGAAATAAAAACTTAAAGCACTTTCAGTATCACTGTTGAAATGTATATGCATCCATACAGATCCAAAAAGGAACTCAGATACCATATGTCTTACTTTATCTTATTATAATAAATTCTATAGTTAAACATAATGAACAAGACATATAAAAATTAACTATCAGATCAGTTCCAAACCATTATTTTTTTTCCTTCAATAATCGGTCTCAGGCATTTTGACAAAAATGAAAACCACACGTTAGATGCATAAACAAAAAAAGACTATTCTGAAGAAAAACTATTTCTCTTGCAGGCTGCTAAAATCCTTTGTAAAGATTCAAAGATTAACATAAGCTGTTGAAACATGATAAGGCTTCATTTTTCCTCATCTTCTCTCATTCTCAAATGGCCTATTAAATGACTGGAGTCCCATCCAGTTATAAATAGAAATTAAATAATTTTTTTCTCTAATAAACAGCGACTCAAGTTATAGAGTCCAAATGATAGGTGTCCTAGTGTTTAAATATATAATTGCAGTGTTTGAATGTGTAGATAAATTACTAGGACAGAAACTACATGATTAACTATTGATTGATGTAGCAGGGTATTTTAGGATCCACAGTAATGGGAGGACTAAATCTATTTATTTGTGAAAATACATGACGGTTTAAGTTAGATTCATGAAGCCACACAATTCCAGAAGGACATGCAGCATACCAGAATATGGGAGCATTACGGAAGAAGGTGGGCCATACGTGTCTGCACATGAAACAGTGATCTGATCTCATTTGACCACGTTACAAAACAGGTCTTTCTTCTCAGTTATATTAAGGACTACTTCAAAAGTTAAATGGCTTAATATACAGGCATGGAAATAGGATTAGAAACAACATGAGCTTTGCAAACTTGGCTTTGACCCTAGTAACCCCAATTAAGATTAGAGAAATATTTCCTTTAACAGTCTGCAGGTGTGCTATCAAAAATGCAATGCAACCCAGTAAGACAATGTAATGCTCTGAGTGTTACTACCTGGCGTGATACTGAAAATGCAATGCAACCTAGTGAGACAGACAATGTGACGCTCTGCGTGTTGCCACCTGGTGAGTTCAGACCAATAACAACAGGGAAAATATCATCTAAGCTGTCAGAATTGTTTGTGCTCCATTATGTGAACATCACAATGTGCCAGGCATGTAATGAAGGGGTTTTCTAGAATTTGTGTAGCCATTAAAAACTTCCAAGGTGTTGCCATGTTAGTAGACTGATGGATTATAGAACCAAAAATAAATACTAGCTAGAGCTAAGATACAAATTCAGCTCCTGAACATCTGTTAGTGAAAGTCAGTGTCCTAATTTGACACAGATAACAGATCTGTGAACCCAAGGAAAAAACCTGGAAACTTCTTTCCTGGTCCACATTAATTCTTACAGAAAGTGAGACATCAGGAGAAAGCTGAGATATTAGTCATAGTTTTCACTTCATTAGGATGTTTTATATTCTTCTATGCTTAAGCCTTAGCATTTTTCTTTGGGATTTTCATGAATTATTGCAAAAAAAAATGTGATCAAGGTTGCACAGTAATCTTTTAAACTATTATTAACTATACCTAATCTCTGTCTTCCCAAGCACCAGAAAAAGCTCTCAGCATCTAACAGATCCCTTGCACCTGCATTAGAACTTTAAAGCAGCCCCACTAGCTGTCTGTGTGTCCCAACAAGCCCAGAAAAATATCGCTCAGTGATAGAAACTTTGAGGTGCACCCAAATCTTATTCCTCACTTGGAACCTGCCTTGGAAGGAATGAATTTGTTCTTTACATTTCTGTCACAAAAAGCTAGTCTCTAACACAGGATCCTGTGTTCAAACCCCGTTCAGGAAACTCTGGAATTACTAACGAAGGCAGCTACTCTGGCTGCTACTCTTGACAATATGTTCTCTTTGTCATATCTAGCCCATTTTAGGCTTACCTCTTCCACCAACAATTATGTCTCAATGAGCCTTCGGTGGGTTTTCTCTAGCTTTCGTGATACTGTAAGCAAACTTACATACATGCCTGACCAGTTCTGAAGATAACTTGTTCAGGGCCTTGACCACAGTGAAATCAAGCTTCCCCTGATGTCACTAACTTCCAAAAGTTTTTCTATCAGCAGTGGTTTCCTTGTCTGTTATGCTACTTGGAGTCCATTAGTCTACCTCCACTCTTCAAGAACGCTTCCCCTTTGCAAGCACATCACATCCTCTCATTCCCCTCTCTCTGTGCTTATCAAATAATCATGTATCAGCCTTTGAATCTTTTGTTTTCATGGTAAAATTTATCATCAAACTTCAAAAAGCCTCATCACAAATCCTCACCTCCACATCTCCATTCCATTTCCATCCTTCAGAAGTACCAACGTCTCTCCCACTCTGATCTGACTGGTGATTGTATCACTTCTAAGGATGAAGTTAATAAATTTTAATTATTCCATTTCTCCTCTTGTTCATCCCTTCTAACCTTCTCTCCTTCCCCAATGTCACTTCCAGTACTGTATTTCTATCCTGTTATTCCACATAAGAGCCTCACATGCTAGAAAAACTTACTTTCTTCCTCATTTAGCTTAAACTCCAGAATTCAATTTACTAACCATATGCACACTAGCACTCCTGAATCATATCCTCGGTCTCCAGAAGTTCCACCTTGTGAAACCCACTGCCTCTCTTATTATAGCATTCTTCCCAATTATAATAAAGTCTTATCTTTGAAGACTTTTTACACACATTTTCCTCAGTCTGTTTGCCTTCTAAATTGATTACGTTTGTTCATTTAGATTTTTTTTTTTTAATTCGGCAGCCTAAACTGTCAGCCTTTTATTTCTTATTAAAAAAATTCAATGGCAGGGCACCTGGGTGGCTCAGTAGGTTACGTGCCCGACTCTTGATTTCAGCTCAGGTTGTGATCTCGGGGTTGTGAGATCGAGGCCCACATTGGGCTCCATACTCAGTGGGGAGTCTGTTTGAAAGTCTCTCTCTTCCTCACCCTCTGCTCCTTCCCCTGCTCATGCTCTAGCTGTCTCTCTCTCTCTCTCTCTCTGTAAAATAAATAAATAAATAAATATTTTAAAAAAATGAGTGGCATATCCTTTACGTACGCTGGGACATGGAGGGTACACCGATGAACTTGAGGTTCAAATTTGGTCACTTCAATAAGTTTATTAGATACAAATACACGAGGCAGGGTGAATAAGTAAAAGAACAGCTCCTAGTCTTAAGGAGCTTGCAATCTTTAGGGACAAATGAACACAGAAGCAAACTTCCACATTACATAGCAAGTGCAATGAGAGATGAATATCAGCATATAGGAGTACAAAGGAGTATAAAATGCCTCTTGGAAGGCAGGAACATGAGAGGATGTATCCAGAGGAGGTTGGAATTTGAGGTGAGTCTCAGAAATTCAGAAAGAGGCATCTGGGGAAGAAAGAAGGGTAGATGTTCTAGAAAGAGAAAACAGCAGGCTGTGTACAACACCATGAAAGCACATAGAGAGGAACAAACAGTAGGATGGCCATATGTCCCATCACCTTCTCAATCTGCATCCCCAATGTAAGAATTAATAGATTCCTCATTTATTCTCAAAAGTTGCCTGTTTCAACAAAATATTAAATCATAAGAAGACTATTCAAAGGGAAAAGCTGAAGAAATTCATTTGGAGAAGTTATTGCAAAACTTCCTATAGTTTGAGGACCCTATCCTGCAGTTTCTGAAATCCCCAAAGAATCACAAGTGGAAATGTTGCCTGGTTAGATTTACATTTTTGATAGGTTTCTCCCCTGCCTGTGTGAGTGATGTATTTAAGTGAACAGAAGATTAGAGGAATGGAGACCAGTTAGAAAGCTGTTACAAGGGTCCCAGGAGGGCTGATGAGGATCTCAGCAGGTACAGTCATGATAGAACTGATAAGAAGTGTGGGACCTGAAAAATATGTAGCATATAAAATCATCATATGATTGAGTGATTGGATACACTAGCTAACTATACTGGGGAAATACTTCTGCAGCAAGAGATCAGGGGAGTGATAGGATTTCACCGTCTGACAGGTGGTGAAGGATAAACTGCTAATTGGAATGTCAAGTACAATAGGCAGTAGAGAGTCTACATTTTAACGGAGAGTTCTGGGATGGGGGTAAAGCCTGAAGAGGCACAAATGGTTAAAATTCCAAAATTACCTGAAGCTTAAGCTTCCCCAGGGAATTTAAAACTGCCTTTGGAGACCTGGAGAAGCTATTTTGTTCTTCTAAGCTCTCTCATTGCATTGGTGTTCCCTTCAGTTTATATTTTCCTGAGGATTTGAGTTATGTTTCCTCCATCTCTATATGCCTTATATCTCTTAGAAGAGAACAATCACTCAATAAATGTTTCTTAAATTAAAAGGTCCTTAATAGTGTAGAATACCATTTCAGTCTATGGAGGGCATATAACCAATGACTGGATTAAATTTATGTGGTATACCAAAGGACAACAAAATGCCTACATGCATCTATTCCATTAATAGATAACTCCATCTGAGATTATAACCCAAAGCAAAGAGAAAGAGGTCAGACTTTCATGACATGACTTTCAAAGGTAAAACACCCACCAGCATAGCTGCCTTCAGAATAGTCAGTCAGTCACCTCTAACCTGTGGGAGTCAGGTCTGTCTCAAACAATGTGGCTCAGATTCAGAAAACTATCAACTTGGGCTATAAGCAATAGGAGTTTCCTCAATATACTTCCACCCAATTAAAACCTGATGCGAATATCGAAAAAAGAGAAACGTTTTGTTCACTTTAGGAACAAGACAAATTAGACCTGCATAATTATTTAATCAATCAGGAAAATCATTATTTTCCACTTAGATAACTTCTTTATCCATAAAGGTATTTTTGGCTTTGTTGGTTTGTTTCGGTTTTTGGTTTTGTTTGGCTGTTGTTTTGCTTTGTTTTATCTTGTAAGACACTCCTTAGGGAATATTGTAATACTTATTTTTCTTTACATTGATACAGAAAATAAAAATGGAGAAATTCTAGTGGAAGGAATAAATTAATATCTGATACCACACTATTTCTAATCCTAAATCATTGTATCTTAATGGGATGGAGGTATTTTGTAGGAGGTTAAAAGTTATTTCATTTGTTCATTTACTTTTTTTTTTTTTTTACTGAGATTGCTTTAATTTGATCATTTTTGAGAGGTTGGTTTCAGTCTTTTAATTGCCATTTATATACAACGTAAATTTTTATATTTGGAGAAAAAAATCCAGAAGGATCCAAAGACAAGTGTATAGCATTCGAAAGTATAATTTAAAGATAGTTCTGCTCTCGAGATCCCCCATCTCAGTATCCTTCAGGGTAGGAAAAAAAGGAGGTTAAACTACAATATCCCTGAACATTAATATCATGTTCTGGAACTCTCAGGTAATTTTACAGCATATCCAAAGTGATGAATGTTCAATAGGTCCATCATCTATGGCCATGCTGGAAAATTAGAAGAGAAACCTAGATTCTCAGAAACATGTGCTTTCAAGTGAAGGAAAATAAAACAGTAAAGTTACTCAATGCAGTGATGGATGTCTGGGGGCAAGTTCGTCTCATTGGAAGTGCTCTCACTCTTGGTACATAACAAAGGTTCCCATAAAAACCAAGACTGCACAATACAGTGGTAGTGCTGTATATCTAGTGATATTCTGCCAGTAATATAACAAGATAAAGACATGTGGTCTAAAGTACTTAGGTACTGTGGTCCATGGCCCTCCATAAATGACAATTCTCCAGTAGAGTGGAATGCCCAGAGCAGGATTTATTTCAAATTCGATGAACTTGAGGTTTTACTTCCTCACTTTCTAAAAACTTTGAGGTTTTACTTCCTTGCTTTCTAAAAATTTTAAAGGATATGTTCTCAGAATTCTTTCACTATGTTTTGCTGTGATTTTCCAGCTAGGTTTCATCCTGGATTATGACCTTTCAGTGAGCCAAAGCAGCAACATGGCTCTGGCTGCTATGGGTCAGCCCAACTGAAGCAGAATGTGATTTACTATCTTGATATGATCAGACACGTTCTTTGAGTCAGGAGTCTACAAACAGTATGTGATAGAAGATGAAACAGGAAACAAATAAGGAATTGATGGCTTTTCTCACTATCATAGTGCATCTGTCCTGTTAAAAAATATATATATTTAAGATTTATTTATTTTTATTTGGAGGGGAAGGGGAGGTAGAGGGGGAGAGAGAGAGAGCCTTTATTAAAGATATATTTTTTGAAGATTTTTATTTATTTATTTGTCAGAGAGAGAGAGAGAGAGTGCACAAGCAGGGGGAGTGGCAGGCAGAGGAAGAAGCAGGCTCTAATCTGAGCAAGGAGCCAATGTGGGACTTGATCCCAGGACCCTGGGACCATGACCTGAGCTGAAGGCAGATGCTTAACCGACTGAGCAACCCACGAGTCCTGGGAGAAAGAGTCTTAAGCAGGCTCCCCGCTGAGCATCGAGCCCTATGCGGGGCTTCATTTCACGACCCTGAGATCATGACCTTAGCTGAAACCAAGCATTGAATGCTTAACCAACCGCACCACCCAGGTGCCCCAAAAATATTTATTTATAAAGGTTCTGGAAGTCTCAAACAACATATCCAGGATAATCCATATACTTCTCTACCAGAGACCTTACAATATTGCATATCTGTTATTATTCTGTATTCTTATTTTTCCAAAAGACTATGAAATTCTTAAGATAGGGGTAAGATACTAATTTTTAAAATACTGGATCTAAAGCACATTGGGGGAACAGTAAAATACTCAGTGAATGAACAAAAGATATAATGAATAAAAAAGAAGCAACCAATATATATAATGACATGTGATAGATATAATGTATATACCAGACTTGACATCATGCCATAAGAGATAAGAGTTATACTGAGCCCCTTTGAATCCCAATGCTGCTTTTCATCCTATTTTTTAAGAAGTTACATGCTATATCATTTCACAATATAATTATACCAAGTATGAATTATATGCATATGCATATTTAATAACAATGCATTTTGCATTTATCAGTAGAAAAAATATATTACTTCAAGTAACTCAAAACAAACAGAATGATTCCTATTTGTATGACCAAAGTTCAGAGGGAAAACTCAACATTACCATGTAAAACAATTTGGTTAAATAATGTGTGCCATCAATAGAAACACATGCTTCTAAAAAGCTATCGTAGTTCTCAGTCTTAGGAAACACTGTGTATCATTGTGGTCCATTCTCTGTTCTCAAAGATCTTAATCTCCATAAAAGGAGTCTGACTCCATTTTTTTGATGTTGGCTAATGGCTCTTATATCTCACCCCTCCTTCTCCATCCCCTGTCCCACACCTGGGCAAGCTGATAAGAAAGCCCAGCTGTTCTCTCCTTCAGTACTGGTGAGAGATTCAAACCACACAAGCCTCTAACAAGCAACACTCTCAGCTTGGGCTCCATCCCCAAAAACCATAAAATCCCCAAGGCAGTCAACTTGCTCTTTCTCCAGAAAAAAATCTCAATTATGCAAGTAATAAGTGTTTTCATAACTACTGTGTGTATGTGCATGTATGTGGGTATATGCGTGTGTGTGTACGTGTGGGGGGGCATCATTAGTCTCAACATTCAAACCAAATTTTGGGTTGGGGTTCATCTAAATCTATACCATGGCTACCACAATCTAATCTAGATTTTGGTAATTTTGTTATCCTCCTCTGCTCCTCCCCTTAGGAGGAGAGCAAAAAGCTGAAACAATATGTGTCCCCAGGTTATACTCAGAAGCTAGCCAAAGGAAACTGCAGCTTTAATACAGCAAGTACTTAGGGGCAAGTGCGGAATTGATATTATTATTAGCAGAACTTAAAAACATCCACCTGCCTAATTCTCAATTGGCTCTGGCATCAACAGTCTTTCTAGAATATGTTCAAACAGCATTATTAGCAGAAGGTGCTGAGAAGAACAGGAAATTACTCTTTTTACACCTACATTTGGTTGGCCTCTTGCAGTGCATTAATATAAGGGTATGTGGCACCATTTCCAAAACTAATGTTAAGGAAATTATCATGGACAGAAGAAAAGCAGATTTTCAACATTTAAATAGCACATTCTCAAGAGAAAAATGCCCACTTATGGCTTATTCATAAGACAATAACTGCTTAAAATACAGCTTAGAATTTACCATGTGCCAAGTACTGTGCTAAGCTTTTTATAAACATTATTGCTTTTATCATGATAAAAACCCTATAGATTGGATATCATTACTGAGATCCACAGTCAAGGTCCATTATCTCATGGACTCATTCATTATATGGCTTCAAATCTACATTGTTAAGGCTATGCATCTTCTTGCCTCTTGACAATTTTTAAAGTATAATAGGTCTTTACGAAGCTAAACAACTACCAAGCTTGAGAAAGGAGTGACTTTTTTATAATGTAATTTAAGGAGACATTATCTGTCACAGCTGATTGATGAAACATATATAAACACTGCACAGTATGCTGTATTCATTTCAGCTACATTGCCCTATAGAAATGTACACCATGAATTTCAATGTAGCAAGAACAGCTGAATAAAATGCCTTTAGATTGTTTTCAGTGGCTAATTACTGAATTACGTCAAAGTAAATATTCTGGGAACCGTGAGGAAGTAGAGAAAGATACAAGTCACGTTGTTGACTCCAACACATTTACAGTGTACCTGAAGAGATAATATATGACTCTGTAATTTGTCTAGTTTTTAATAATTCAACGTGTTTATTACATTAATACAAATAGTTTTACATGACAAGTATGTTTTCTTAAAAGTACAAGTTTTTAAGTATTACTTTTAAATTTCTTTTGTCCTAAGTCAGTGTCTAAATTAATTGACACCCTCTGCTTTTGGAAAAAGGAAATGTTTCTTTTTAAGATAGCTTATTAAGGATTCGTCGTTTTAAAGCGAACTATGCATCAACAGGTATATAATTTAAGTGGAAAACAGCAGGGGGAGCTCAAAGACAGGTTGGACAAATTAAGGGTTGTACTTCTATACTTTAAGGGTACAGAAACAATTATTTTAAGACAGTTTTGAAGAGAAGAAAAAAAAAGATTAGAAATGCACAGTGAAATTATTAGATGACATTTTATACAAGCTGAAGTAATTCCTAGCAAAATAATGAACGAGTTACACAGAGGAACACTTTCCAATAAGGAACACTACAAAAGGCTGGATAAAATGTCTAAGAAAAAATTGTTTGAACAGGCACAAAATCACTAGACATCAGGAAAATGCAAATTAAAACTACAATGACATACCACTACATACCCATCAGAATGGTTATAATGAAAAAAAGACATATAATAACAAATGTTGGCAAGAATGTGAAGCAATTAGAAAATGGAGACAATATTGCTTGAAATCTAAATTTGAAAACCTACTTGGGAAAGCTGTTGGCCATAACTTCTAAAACTGAAAAAACTCATGACTCACAATCAAGCAATTTCATTTCTGGCTACACACCTAACAGAAATGTAAACTTATGTACACAAAAAGAGATGTATAATAATGTTCATAGCATGATTTGTAATCACTTCAAATGAAAATGAAATAAAGGCTTATCAACGATAAAATAGATAAATAATATATGGCATACTCTTATGAGGATGAAAATGAAATACAACAATATATATGAAGACAGATGAATTTTCCAAATACAACAGTGAGAGGGAAAAAAAAAAAAAAAGCCAGACACTAGTAGTACATGAGAAGCTAGACACTTAAAGGGTATAGTCTCTTTAGTGAATAATGTCATTGATGGTGTTAGGAGTCAGGTTAGCAGTTACTCCTGGGAGATCGTATCTGGAAGAGGGCACAAAGGGGGCTTCTGAAATTTGGTAATGTTCTGCTTCTTGAACCAGTCACTAGTTAATGGGCAAGTTCATTTCGTGAACATTCATCATGCTGTACATTTAGGTTTGTGTACTTTTCTCCATAATGATATAAATCACCAAATCTGCTCTAAATATTGTACTGGATATTTGTTGTAAAGCATTAACTTACAAGTTATAATTTGAGGTCTGAAATTAAGAAAGAATGGTTTTACAGAGGTAACTAAGCACTAGAGTTGAAGTTTACCTTGAAGGGATCTGCCAGCCCTTTGTGTGCCAGGGAAAGAATCAAAGCTGGGGGCCTACATAGAGAAGAAAGTCACATTCAGACCCCACATGAAACCTCACACCTAAAAGTCAATACCCAGAGTGAGTGTACTGATAAACTTCCATGCAGAACAATATGTATCTTGGTTTCAAGTAGCATATTAAAAACCAAAACTGCTTCTTTTGAAAATTTCTAATCACAAGTATGTACTCATTTGGGATTGGATACTTGTCTGGCCTGGAAGTTGAACATTCAGTTTAAAGTAGGTCTATGATTGGTAGATCACACAGTATTTTGTGTAAATAAATTACCTCTGGAAAAATACACTTTAAACACAAATAATTCCCACAGATAAAATACTAAGGAGCATCACAGAAAAATCATTGAATGCATAAGAAGTGAACTCCCATGCAAAACAATCAACAGAAATAATAAGCTATAGAAACAGACCACAAAGATTACAGATATTGGAAATATCAACTATAATAAAATATTTAATCTATTTAAAGGCATGCAAGAAATGACAGAATAGCAGATGAGCAAGAAACCATTAAAAACCATCAGGGATATTTAAAATAAAAAATAAATAGAACCTTTAAAATTGAACATCTAGGGGCACCTGGGTGCCTCAGTCACTTAAGCATCTGCCTTTAGCTCAGGTCCTGATCCCAGGGCCCTGGTATTGAGTCCCACATCAGACTCCCTACTTAGTGGGGAGCCCGTTTCTCCCTTTCCCACTCCCTCTGCTTGTGGTCTCTCTCTGTCAAATAAATAAATAAAATCTTTTAAAAAATTAAAATTGAATATCTAATAACTGAAATGAGAAACTCAATAAACAGATTAAGCAACAGATTAGACAAAGATGAAGGCTGGAATAGTAGGCCAGAAAACATAAATGACCAAAACTTTCAGAAAGCAATACAGAGAAAAAAGAGGTGAAAAATATGAAAGACAGGTTAAGAGAAGTGGGTGATAGAGTGAGAAGGCTGACATACGTTTTACTGTGGTTTCAGAGGGAAAAATAAAAGGAACGGTAGTGAGTTAATATTTGAAAGTATAATGGCTAAGAGTTGTCCAAAAGCAATAAAAGACATCTATGCTTATATGTAGGAAAGTCAGTGAATCTTACATAAGGTAAATTTTAATAAAATCAATGTCTGGAGCTCCTGGGTGGCTCAGTCATTACGCATCTGCCTTCGACTCAGGTCATGATCCTAGCATTCTGGGATCAAGCCCCACATTGGGCTCCCTGCTCAGCGGGAAGGTTGCTTCTTCCTCTCCCACTCCCTCTGCTTGTGTTCCCTCTCTCGCTGCCTCTCTCTGTGTCAAATAAATAAATGAATAAAATCTTAAAAATAAAATAAAATAAAATAAAACAAAATAAAATCAATGTCTGGACTCATTAGTTGAAATTGTGCAACAAAGATAAAAAGAACAATTTAAAAGCACCCAAAGAGAAGAGAGAGAGCAAAAGAACAGCAATCAGACTGGAAGGTGATTTCTTAAAAGACAATTTAGTACTGTCTTTAATAAAGTGCTGAGAGGAAAAGTTGCCAACCTAGAAATACACATACAGCAAAACCATCTTTTAAGTACAAATGCAAATAAAGATCTTAAGAAAATTAAACATTAAGAGAATTGTCTACTATGGGGCACTAGTGGAACTTTAAGATGTATTTTAGGAATAAGGGAGGGCTGAGATGCCAAGAATGGTGGTGAACAAAAAAAATTAAATAGAATACACATTATTAAATATTCAGAAAAAGACTTATCAAAATTATAATAATAATGTCTAAAATGTGAGGTAAGCATGAAGAGAACTACTTTAATTTTAGCCTTTTTTTTTTTTAAAGATTTTATTTATTTATTTGACATAGAGACAGCCAGCGAGAGAGGGAACACAAGCAGGGGAGTGGGAGAGGAAGAAGCAGGCTCCCAGCGGAGAAGCCTGATGTGGGGCTTGATCCCAGAACGCTGGGATCACGCCCTGAGCTGAAGGCAGACGCTTAACGACTGCACTACCCAGGCGCCCCTAATTTTAGCCTTTAACAAATTCAATATACAAGGAAATTTTTCTAGGGTTATTATTAAAATTGAGAAGAAAAAAAAACCCTTAAAATTAGAAGGAAAAATACAATGAGAAAAGGCTGGTGGTCACTTTGATCCAAAATGATATAAGGAAAGAAGGAAGTAAAGAGAAAGCAAATATAAAATAGGATAAATAGGAAGCCTAAAATAATGTATTTGCATATTATCATTATAAATAACCCAATGTTCATGAACCCACAAATATTTCCAGTTAAAGCAAATTTCTACACATGTCAGAGAATAAGTAGTATACAAATATCTTCTTCGGGGCGCCTGGGTGGCACAGCGGTTAAGCGTCTGCCTTCAGCTCAGGGCGTGATCCCAGCGTTATGGGATCGAGCCCCACATCAGGCTTCTCCACTAGGAGCCTGCTTCTTCCTCTCCCACTCCCCCTGCTTGTGTTCCCTCTCCCGCTGGCTGTCTCTATCTCTGTCGAATAAATAAATAAAATCTTAAAAAAAAAAAA
>NC_048220.1:39204891-39253682 GCF_002007445.2 Ailuropoda melanoleuca
AATATATATATATATAAAACCATTTCCTTTGGAAAAAATTAGAAGCATTTCTAAATAATGCTTGGGTCAGAGGCAATATCATGATGTAATTTAGGAAATACTTCAAACCAAATAATAAATACATTGTGAATCAAATGCGTGGGATGCCAAGTAAAGCAGTAGAATTAAATGAAAATATGAGAAATAAATGAAAGCTAAAAATCAATGCACAAGGCAACTTGCTTAAGAATGCAGCAAAAATAGAAAAATAAACCTGAAGAAAGTAGAAGGAAAAAAATAATAATGGTAAGGAAAAAATAATCATAAAGTAGAAAGAATACAGTAATAGAAATTTAAAAATTGAAAGCCCTTTGAATAAGCCAACAAAGTAGTCTGGCAAATTGGCAAAAAGAATAGAGGAAGAGAGAAAACAATTTTTTTAGTTTTGTGATTTTGGTTTTTTTTTTTTTTTTTTGGAACGGAAATTCGGGAAGGAAAAGAATGACAAAATGAGAGACAGAGATAGGTAGATGATAGAGTAGGGGCACAGATTGGTAGAGAGAAAGATAGACAGACACACAAATTAGAGTAAGAACTTAATGGAGGCATAAATTACCCAGAAAAATATAGAACAGGAAATGTAGATGAAAGAACCAGTTTGCATTTATGTGGATAAAGCAAGAAAATGCAATGAAACTGGGTAAAAGTTCTCAGTGAAAATGGCTGAGCGAGACAAAAGGAACGCAATGAAAATTGGTTGCACCACTGATCCCGACAGATGTGGTGAGGGGGCCTAAACATATAACTATACTTTCTATCACTCAAGTCTCTTTTTCTTCTTTTTTAAAGTCCTTTCTGTTTTACTAAAAAAATTTAAATCTAAGTTACAATAAGGTTTAATTAGAGAAAGGTAGAATTTAACTCATTTGTGACTGAAAACAAAGTAAGAATGAAAAGCAAGTTTATAAGCAGGTCTTAGTCAACAGCATCTTTTTGGTTACAAAATGGCAAGAGTTGTGACTACGACCATAGAATTTGACCTAGTGATGATTCTACCACTCAGAATTTACCCTAAAAAGATAATCTAAAAGATGAAACAAAATTCAGAAGATGTTTCCAGAATCATTATTTGTAATAACAGTAAATGAGGCAAAAAGAGAAAACATACATAAAAGCAAACATACACATAGAAAATCTCAAGTCAGAATATTATGTGGCAATCAAAATGATATGTTTGAAGACTGGCAGACGACAGAAGTGTCTAAGGCAAATGTTAGGTTTCGAAAGTAGGATAAAAACTCATACATGATTATAGCTACACAAAATCTGTGTACCAACAAAGAACATTTGGAAGGGACAGAAGAAACGAAAATTGTTGTGTTTTAGTGGTAGACTAATGGCTGATTTTTAAAATCTGTATTTTATATATATTTGGAGACTAATATTTTTTTTTAATTTTTTTCTTCTGCCTATTGACTAACATGTACAATTGTAGTAGGGACAGACAGACCATTAGTTAGCATTTTTATAAATTCACAGGAAATTCACAAAACCAGGAAAAAAAGCATAAAATTCTTTAACATTAGATCCTTTTTAACATCAGATCCCAAAGTGCAATCATTATGTTGTTTTCCAATTTTGCTTAACTAAATATAAAAATGAATAGTAATTTTCAAATATATAGAAAAGCACAAATTATAAGGCTATATCTGATGCAGGCTTATAATGAACAAATAGTATCCAATTAATTCAATGTCCTTAGAAGATATAAAAACAGGCCAAATTAGAGCCAGTTGGATGATGTGACTTTGGGAAATTTCCCACATGATATTTTCAGTAGCAACAAAGAAACACTGGATTTCTGTTTCATGGACTCAGCACCCCATGAGATATTTCTAATAAGTCTTCCTTAAAAATGTGGTAATTTGAGGTCTAAATTAAATTCAAAGATGCAAAACAGTTTGGTGTTCCAGAATATAAACAAAACAGAAAAGGGGTTTGGATGTCTAAACTTTTGAATATATCCAATCTTAACATCTGGTTTGTATGCTCAACTGCTTTACGGGTACATAAAATGTCTACAATTTTAATGATTCAGTGTTCAGCCTGAAAAAAGAAAAATTAAGCTCAGCTATTTAATAGATTATAAAATATCCATCTTTAGAGATCTTAAAATTGTTCACAGACAACTCCCTTTTGGTAGATGTGGTTACTTATCTCCTGGAAGGAGCATGCTAGGTCAAATGACCTAAAAACGTTTTTCCTGCCTTTGTTTCCATTAAGGTTACATTTCTTCTGAGTCAGTAATACCAGTCGCAGTGTGTGCATGTCTATGGCCAAATCACTCATCTATCAAAACACTCTTTTCTCCTGAGTCTCAGAACCCCATATGGCTCATAATCTTTATAAAGACATATTCAAGGAAGCCACTAATGAAAACAATTTTCAACCAGTTTTAATTAAAGAGAAGAAGACTAGATGAATGAACATGAAGTGAATGTTTTGAAATGTCTCTCCAATTTCACTTCAGGAACACTCAACGCCATTGAACTGGTAAACCAAAAATTCTAGATACACAGGTATAGACTTCATCATTATTAAATGGTTTAACATTGGATTTTCTATTTCAAAGGAACAGAAGTCAAGAAGATAATATTCATTCAGAGAGCAGTTGATGTCAGTCTAATCAAGGGACATTTGTAAAAATAAATTAGTTTAACGTTCAAGTACAAATAGGGACATTTTTACTAATAAAATTTTGTTTCATGCAAAAGCAATATCACCAAACAAGTATGAAGCCATACCAAGGACAAAGAGAGAAAGTTACTTCTGTTTTTGAAAAGAAGTTAGGTGATGTCTAGTTTAATAAGGAAAACGTGTCAAAGTATAAAACTCAGTCATTTTATTTGACCATAGAGTTTAGGCTGTCTTTCTCACCGGCATACAAACATATTACCAGTAACTTCCAAAGTTTAAATGTGATTTAAAAATATCAGCGATGAATATGAACAGCAAAGTATTCACCTTAAAATATGATAAAAATATAGAGGTTTCTTATAGCTATATCAGTTTACATTTTGTTAGAAGTAGTTAATATTATTTTTGTACTTAGGCCACTAAATCTAGCATTTCAAAATCGTCAGTGAAGAGATCCCTAAAAGAACAATCCAGGCTTGGAAGTATTCAGCAACTCTATATCCTATTAATAATATTACTGAGATAAAAAAAAAAAAAAAAGTGGAGTCAACACTGATATTGACAAAAATCAGTCTATCACATCATCTAGATAATACGTTTCTGAACCTTCTAGGAAAATGATACATGGCATTAATTATGCATATTTGTGTTTAAATGAGAAAATACTGTTTAAGGATGAACAAAATCCTTAACGGTAGAGCTGGTAGACAGGTGAGAGACTGTCTAGCTCAAACACCTTTCTCAGATGAGGAAACTGAATTTTTAAGAGATTAAATAATTTGTGCAGGTCATACATGTCACGGGCAGGATAAGGTCTCCTGTATTTTCCTCTGTATCATATCTATCTAGCAAAGAGAAAAAAATCCTTGAGTTTGTGCCAATGTGGCAATGGAAACTTGTCAATGTGGTTACGAAAAACCGTTTGGTAAAACCTTGAAGAATCAAACACCGAGTGGTAACAAAGTAAATGTATATTAATGCGTACAATAGGACTTCATGAAGGATTATGACAGGTTCTTGCATCATTCTGAAGTTAGCTGTGATAAGACAGGTTTAATGTCATAAAGAGAGACTGAGATTCATTTATAAAGGAAAACTTGAAGTTAGTATATTAGGACCAAGGAAGGTTATAAAAAGGGATAGACACCTACCTATTATTTAGTTATGCTAAATCACTGTTGAATTTAGAGAAAGGTCTATATACTAAAAAAAAAAAAAAAAAAAAAAAAAAAAAAATCATTAGCTTTTAGCATAGGCCATTGAGCCACAAGGCCAAGGAAAGTATACGCTTCAGTTCAGAATCCAGAGTCTAGAGCCACTGCTTGATAGGGGTTGAGAAGCTGTTACAAATTACCAAGGAACCCACTTTTGCAGGTGACCTGAAAAAAAATGTGTTTTTTTCTCCCCACAAGGATCTAGGTCTTCTTTTAGTAGCCTTGAAAACTGTGTTTGGAACTGAATTAATGAATTCAACTCAAGACTGAATGAATGAATCTGTGACTAAAACCAACTTTTTTTTTCAATCATTACTTTCATTGTTCAATAGACACAAATTACTGAACTGTAGCTTCATCATTTAACTAGCTATGTGACTTTGAGCAAGCTGTGGAACTTCTATGAATCCCAGTTTCCACATCAGTAAAACGCTGAAAATAATAAAAAGTATCTCAAAACATTATTATAAAAAGTGAGTTAACTATAAAGAGCTTAGAATAAGAGGGTATACACCTAATTCACTTTATAATGATATTCTTTAAAATCAGAAATTATCAAGGATTGCATATAGTCAGTCCAAATCACAGAGGCAGGTTAAAAATTCTAAACCAAATATTAGCAAATAAAGCAGCAACAAACACACTGGTGTGTGTAAACATATATGTGTATATACATGTATATGTGAATAATATGGAAAACTATAAACATTACAGGTTCTAATGATTTATGACATTGATAGATTAAAGGACAAAAACCACCAACATATCTCAATAAATGCTGAGAATCCTTCAGCAAAATTCAACAACCATTCATGATAAAACATTATAGCAAATTTGGCAGAGAGGGAATTCACTAAAAGTGGGGAAATGTAGAAGCACGTCTTTTAAACTTAGAAACAAGAAAGTAATGCTTGCTATCTCTATTTCTATTTAACAATTTACTGAAAGTCATACTAACATCATCACCATCACCTGGGAGCATGTTAGAAATGCAGACTCTTGGGCTCTAACCCACTACTAAACCAGGATCTTCATATTAATATGATCTCCAGATGACTTACACACATTTTAAATTTTGAGAAGCACTGGCCTAACTGGGGTAGCAAGATGATTTTTTTTTTTTTTACAAATGGCATAAAATATAGAGTATAAAAATTGGAATGGAAGAAACAAATCTTTTTATTATTCAGATGATATATGATTGTCTACATAGAATACCTGAAAGACTTGGAAGAAAAATTATTAGAAGTATAACAAAATTTAACAAATTTTCTGGATATTTGGAAAACAAAAAAATTACTGGATTTGTATACAATTGCAGCAAGTATTTAAAATGTATTTTGAAAATTATTGCCATTTTGCAATGAAAACAGAAGCATACAGTGCAAACAAATAGAAGATGTGCAAGATCTTTAGAGCAAAATTTATAAAACTTACCGAAAAAAACTAAAAAAGAACCAATGGGAAATACCCCTAAATTATAGATAGAAATAGAATACCCTGAATACGCCACTTTTTCTTAAATTGATCTAGAGATTCAGTGAATTTCAAATAATACCATAATAGTGAACTTCAGGGGATTTAATAAACTAATTCAAAAATGTTTTATGGTGGTGATAAAGGTAAAAAGAACAGCCAACGCACAACTGAAAAAAAATGAGGCAAGGGGAATTCTTTCCCTGATACTCATTATTGTAATGCTGTAGAAATTAGGGCCACGGGGATTTGGAACAGAGATAGAAAAAATAGGCAAATGAAACAGGATAGAAACCCCAGAAAGAACGCAGCAGAGTTAAGAAACAAGATCCATGTCAAAGGTGGTACTACCAGTCAGGGAAATGATGAAGTAGTCAATCAGTGGTCAGCCATGTGGAAAATGTCTATAAAATTAGACTCCTTCTCACACCATACACAAAATTCCATTCAATATGTCTAGTGACTTCAATGTAAAAGGCAGAACTTGAAAACGTTTTGAGAAATTCCTTCCAAAAAAGAAAAGAAAAGACTTCAACTTCTCAAAAGCCTCTGATAGTAACTTACTTAGAGAAGATACTGCCAGCGCTTGCCATCAACAACGAGTTGCAGACTATATAAAGAATCCTAAAAATTGATCAAAAAAGACAGCTCAGGAGAAAAATGGGCAAAAGACTTGGGTAAGATTTTTATGGAAGAGGAAACATGAATGACTAATAATCATACTTTTAAATGCTCAAGTTTATTAGTTATCAGAGAAACTAAAATTACTACGACAATTACTTTCATTTTATAACTAACAGATTGAAAGACTATTTGACAAAAAAAGAATCACTTGAGAGAGCTTGGACAAACGGCATATAACCACACATCCCACTTGCTCTAACACTTATAGAGAATCACTAAATGTTACATACACACACACACACACACACACACACACAGAGCCACTCGAGGTTAAATTATGTTAACATTTCTTAAGTCACTTAAAAACTGTTGTGTTGATTTTTCATCTAAAATGTTAAACTCCTTTTCAGTGTTTGAACTTAATTGTTACTGGGAAATGAGAAAAATACTTTCTTAATATCGTTTATATTGCTTAGAAAGGGAAAAAATTGTAGGCCACGAGATTTTCTTATTTTAATATTATATCAATTCAAAGTGTACTACAGGAAATGCATTTCATGCATTCATACTCTTTGAAAATGTCTTTTTGTAGAAGAAGAAAACCAGGATTTTAACATAAATCACAATAAATATTCTGATTGCAAAGGCCTTTAAGAAAGGCAGGTCAAATTCACTAGTTTTTACGGATCAAATGCTTACTTTTACGCCACTTTTCAAACTGTGTTTCAGGCTCTGGGACTCAATTTGCTGTGGTTTTATGAACTTGGACCACAATTTCCTGAGGGACTTAGCAGCATTCAGGTACCGATTAACTGTATGACCTTGGGTAAGTAACTGTAACTTGCTGAATTTTGGTTCCTTGTGAGTTAAATGAGGCTTATAGGAGCACCTATCTCATGGGGTTGTGGTATTTATATGAGTTAAAACACACAAAGTGCTTAAGCAGTGCCTGGTACACAACAAGTGATCTATGCGTTTTAGCTACTGTTATTCATTTTATTCACATTTAATAATAGGTCAGGCTGCAGAGAATGCCATCAAAGCAATTGTCTTGTCAGACAATCTAAGTGGATTTTGCTCTTGATAGTATTTTCTATTTAAAAGTTTCCAGTAGAAGTATAATGCTAACCCCATATATAATAGCAAAACAGTACAACACAATCTTCCCTGACAACCAGAATACCTAAATATATTAAATAAATTAATTATCTTTTATTTCTTACTTCCATTAATATTTCCATGAATGGCATCATCCCATTCTAGTCAGTATTTTTAGCTGATGTTTTCAAGCATTCAAATTAGATGTGTTGGAATTTGGCAACGATTACCTCAAGATTTTTCTCGAGGGATTAATGTGTCTTACCAGATTAAAAAAACATGCATATTATTTTTACTAGTGACAACATAGTGATTTTAGTTTTATAAGCCAAAATAATGTTTGCTCTCTACAATCACTCTTTAGTTTAAGAAAATATGCAGTCATAAAGCATGCTCAGGTGCTTTCGCCGTCTGAATACTCTAACCCCATCATTTATTGTATAGGTAAGTCAGGATGAAAATAACAAACGAATATTATTAACTCCGGTTACATCAGTGTTGGATGTGCAATTTGGTGGTTGCTTCGAAAGAGGGGGAGCAGGACATAATTACTCACATCAAGGATCTTTATCAGTTTAAGGAGACAGATCTAAAGACCCCAAACAGTGAGCCATACCAAATAGTTTCAGGTCAACCTATGATAGTGTACAGGGTTCTAATAAAAAATAAGAGAGAAAGAGGTGAGGAGGGCAGTAGTCAAGGAAGGTTTCATGGATGAAGTGGGAATTGCAATGGCCCTTGAAGAAAAACAGAATTTTTGTAGGTCAGTTACCCCAGACTTTAGGCATAAGACCACTAGCTTCATATTTTGCCATATCCACATTTCTACTTCATGATTTTTGTTGTATCTTGACTTTCCCCACGCCATTATTTATTTTTAAACTTCTGAAACAGAAAATATTTTGAAAACCCTAAATATTGTTAGCTGCTGGGAAACTTTACAGTGCTATCATAAATGGAAAGTCAATATCTCTTGCCATAAAAAGAGGAAGGTATTTGAAAATAAGTACAATGTAAACAGAACAACCTTATTAGTTTTTATACAGAGAATGCTGCCTTTCAAAAGGCTCTGGGCTAGAGGCCAGTTTTGTCTTTGTTTAAAAGAGATATTAAGCAGATATTAAGAGGTGTTGGGGACTTAGTGACACTAACGTGAGACTTTTTCTAATCCTTCCTTCCTTCCTACCATCCTTCTTCCTTCCCTCTCTTCTTTCCAAACTTCCTCCTTCTCTGCTTCCCTTTCTCTTTCAGTCCCCCCTTACTTTTCCTTTCTCCCTCCCTCCCTCCCTTCCTCTTCCTTCCTTCCTTCTTTCCTTCCTTCCTCCCTCCCTTTCTTCTCTCCTTCCTTCCTTCCTTCTTCCTTCCTTCCTTCCTTCCTTCCTTCCTTCCTTCCTTCCTTCTCTCCCTTCTCTCCCTTCTCTCCCTCCCTCCCTCCTTTTCTTTCACATTTACTGAGCACATATTCTGTGCCAGGTATCATACCAGGCACTGGAGACACAATGGTGAACAAACAGACAAAAGTCCTTGCTTTCCCTGAGCTTATATTTTCATTGGAGGAGTATAGTCAATAAATAAAGAAACAAGAAAAGGTATAGTAGATTATAGGTACTGTGAAGAAAAGTAGAGCAGGGAGTTTGAGGGTGGCAGGAATAATATGGAAAGGTAGGATTCACCGTTAAAGTGACAAATGAGCAGCGATTTGAAGGACAAGATGGGACCAGCCATGCAGATACTTAAAGGAAGAGATTACCCAGCAGTGGGAACAGTAAGTAAGCATCAAGATTGTGATGCAGAATATGCCTGGTATGTTCAAGGAACAGCAACAAAGACAGAGTGGTGGAAGTGAGGGGTGATGGGAGAGTGGCTTGATATGAATTTGGATCACTGGCAAGTAGATGGTAGAGATCAGATCATACCAACCTTTCAAAGTCACCACAAGAACGTTGACTTTGACTCTAAATGATATGGGAAGCCATCGGATTGCTTTGAGCAGAAAGTGATGCAATATAAGCTAATTACTGGTTTTGTGGAGTAACTCCACTGTGTAGAGATTGGACTGGAAGGCGCAAGAGTCTAAGTAAGGAAATTGGTTATGGGGGTATTGCAATAATCTACGAGATAGATGATAGAATATTGAGTCCTGAGGGAAGCACTGGAAATAGCCAGAAATATTGGATTCATATGGCAAAGTGAACCCATTATCTCCCTCCCTCCCCCACTATATATATATATATACATATATATATATATATGTATATATATATGTATATATATATATATTTTTTAAACTCTCTATTTCAGCACTTATGTATTAATAGGTCTATTTTCCCTATCCCATGACTGTTGCCAGGGACCAGCCATCATGCCTTATTCATCTATAATCCTTAGTCCTGACCACACTGCCTGACAAAGGTGCTTCAGAGGTTTGTAGAACTGAATTCCAAATGAGTGGCATAATGAAAGGCACAGTAGGTATTTGGGACAAGACCCAAGTGGGAAGAGGAAAGACAGCATGAGCACTGGGGAGAAGTGCCTTACAGAGAAACTGAGGCTCACAGAGAATGAGTTTTACACAAAAGAAGGAGAACTAAGAGGAGCATAGAGGAAAGTAGATTTAAAATGATGGAAAAGAGGAACAGTTTCAGAGAAACTTTCATTCAAAGAAAAATGTAATATGGGTAAAGAGGCATAAATGGGTTCAGGATTTAGTACACAGCTTTTACTTTTAAACTAGTAAAACCCTCTGAAAAAAAGAACAGTTCATAACCGATGAGATACACACACACACACACACACACACACACACACACACATATATATATGTGAAACTCCTCAATTTCAATGACTGGCATGGAATTGCTCCTTTAGATATACAAGGAACCTTCCATTCCTGAGGTTTACAGCTATGCTGGCATCATGAGGGTTCACCAAAGTTAACTAGGCGTATTTCAAGGGATCCAAGGGAACAACAGGGGATCATGCCTATAAAAATCTCCACTGAAAAATAAGAGTAATGGGAACTAAGTAGGACAGGGTCAGCAACAATGAATGATATGCAGCTGAGAAGGAAGAAAGAGCAGAGGCATGGGAATCAGGAGGAAAAGTGGCTGGAGGGAGCAGAAAGTGCCTTGACTTTACATAAATGCATTCCTGGCATTGAATCAGGGAGATTTGGCCGATACTGCATGGGGCAACCAAGTCAGAATAAAAGGAGAAATACATGCATAAGTGTCTCATCTCTTGCCTATAGCATGGGGAACCCAAGCCTGGCATGGAGGAGAGACAGGCCAACAATCATTTTACAGGTAAAAGACAATGGACTCTGTTTCCTAATGCAGCTCATCTTTATCCCTTGCCCTTACTATAGACATGACTTCCTAATTGGCCTTGCACATCTACACTTGCCCCCCGCACTCCATTCTTCACCAGCCAACCACAATGGCCTCTTAGCGTTCCTTGACTACCAAGTCCTATATAATCTGGCTCTACCTCATTTCCTAACAATTCCACCTTTTCCCACTCCCCACCCCTCCCAATAACATAACTTCCTGACAAATTTTAGAAAAGTTACCTGTTCTAACACCAGAACCCGCCTCTTTCCCACCCTCCTCTATGACTACATTTATGTTCTCCACTTACCTCATCCTGAGCCACCCCCCTTCTCTGTTATAATATTTTATTCACTTGTAATTCCACATCTGTCTTCCCCAGAAGGTAGAAAAGTAAGTACTTAAATATTTGTTAGCCACTGAAGGTTGGATGTTGACTGCTGATGAACATGAAGATATGAAGACAGTAGCTGATCGTTTATTGAAAATGTAGAAGCTTTTTACGTTAATTTACATTTCAGATAAGGTGCAGCTGGCTCTCATATACATTAAAAAGAGTGCTGAATGAATAGGAGCAAGCTTTCCTTGAGATGAAAAGAAAAGGAAACTCAGGTTTAGAATTATTACAGAACATTGTATAATCTCATATATTCACAAATTTAAAAATAAATACAGTACGATTTAACAAAAAAAAATTCATGTAAAGTATGTCTGAAAATGAATTCAGCTTCTCAGAGGAAAAAAAAAATTAAAATTTACCTGGAATAGTCATTGAATGGCTATCATCTAAGTATTTGCTCTTGAACTAAGACTAAGTATGTAGAAATGTGAGAAAAAAATAAATTTAAAAGGGTATTTATTTGGAGTAGTTTTAAAGCAAGTCCTATGAATCAAGGTCAATACTCATATATGTATGCTCATGGGACTGGAGTGCACTTTATTCTCCTATAAACCCAAGTCTTAGATACAGTTGCTAGCCACACATAAACAGCTTCACTATTCACTGTTTCACACAAATAGCAATTGAGTAGCAAGAGAGGGTGATTCCCCAGTCCTGAGTTACTTCCCGGTGTGTATCCGATGTTTAATCTGCACATTTATTAACTCATTTAGGCTACCAGAGTAACTCTTCATGCACTGAAGATATAATTTGAGAAGACCATTTTATCTTCGAGAGACCTGGAGAAATGGCCAAAAACTTTAGCACTTGCTCTTATTAAAATGTAAATTCTGGGCAAAGAACCTTGTTGTCCAGCGAAGTTGCTTATGCCATTTGACATTAATGATCTACAGGATGTGATTTGAATATGTCTGCCATTTTCAGAATGCACCTGGACAACTTTCTCAACTCACAGAGGGACTCTACTGCTACAGCGATGTATTCTGTTAACCTGAGTAAGAACTGTCCTTAAAGGGGACAGAAAAGTTCAGGAGCAGAACGCTGACTTTCCAACATTCACAAGGCATATGGTTTATAAGTATTTAGTCTCGAAAGAGAGCCTCTTCTATCATTGTTAATATGAATATTTATGAAGTACCATTGGTAGGCTTAACACTGTTCCTGTCCAATCAGTTTATAAATTTAATTAGTCATAAACGCAAATCCTCTAAATTGGGGTAGTTGGCTCTGAAATTGATGCCAACCAATACCATCATCAGTGGCTCTCTATCTTTTGGCTCTTTCTCACTTCTTTTTCCCTTTTTTCCTTTTTCATACATTTCACTCACTCCCACACACCCCTCCCTCACTTTTTTCTCACGGAAAAGATGTAAAAATGCAGATGTACCTTTAAAAGCACAAATCTCGTGCTCAACACAAAACTTTAAAATATGTAACACTGTTTTATACCTGAAGATTAAGAACATGTTTTTTGAATATTTAAAGATGATCTAACACATATTTATACAGTTTTCAAGTATTAGTTTGAACCATGAAAACATTTCTAGGATATTTAAACAAACTGATTTCTACATAGAGTTTTCCGTCTGTTTCCATTTGAATTTCACACATCTGGATTTCCAATACCACTTCTGAGAGTGCTCCCTATCTGTCTTGGTTCCTTGCACAAGATTTCTTACAGGATTTGAGGATGTACCTTGTTTTGTGCTATATTCTCTCTCTTGAAAGGCCTCAGCCGAATTACCAGTTGTAGTACCATCATAGAGGATCACTCACTAACATAGAAAGTGTAAAAAAGTTGGCCCCTAAGAAAATTCACTGACTTTAATAAGCTGCTTTGTTAAAAAAAAGAAAAAAGAAAAAAAAAGATACACTTCTCTTGACTAAAAACAAACTACTCTTGCACTCACAAACATTTTCATTTTGAAGCACTATGAAAAACAGACGTATAGCCAAAATTCTCTATCATGGCTTCCTGTGCCCTTTGCTACATAGTAGCGCCTGTCGCTCTTGCTGAGGCACTAAGCTACTCATCTCCAGATAAACGTGTTCCAATAACGTCACAGGGCCAACAGTCTCACGGAAACTGACTGCACAGCTTCAGAAAAGGATATGCTGCAGCCTGAGATACAAACCACAATGAGGCAATAAGGAGAAACTTCCTACCACTGTCAATATCAAAGAATGTTTCTCTTAAGCCCTCAAATTTCTATCTGGTTCTTTGAAGACAGCATTGATGACTTATAAAGACCAGGCAGGGAAAAACACAGAATGATGTCTACTCACCATTCCCGTGATGGTGTGACAAGAGAACACTGAAACTGAGAGCAATTGTTTAAAAAAAAAAAAAATGTGTATGTTTGCTTCAATGCATTTTTTTTTTCTCACCACTTTTATTTTAAAGTCAGGGAAGGTTAAACATTTATCTGTTCTTATTATTAATAACAGTTACTATTTCAGGAAGTTAGCTTATCTTGTTGCTGAATACCACAGGAAATCTGTATGTTGATCAGATTTTAAAATGACCACAAGAATCTTTTCCCATTGCTTAATTTTATTTCTTAGTTTTCCTTTTCTGTTTACACAGCCTTTCCCCTGTTGATACATATTTTATTAATTTCTATTTTTCACTATTACAAAGTACACTTTGGGGAAATTTGTAATGAAAACTTTCTATTTTTCTTCTTACACCAAGATGAAAACTTATAAGGAAAAGTATGGAAAAGCTAAAATGTGAAAGCATTTAGAAGTTTCTACAATCCTACTTACTCTGAAATAATCACTGAACCGTTTGGTGGTGTGTGTTTGTAAGAGTGTGTTCATACAGGAAACTTTACTCTGAGTATTAGCATATATGTAAATAAACAAATTTACATATATGTAAATAAAAAACGCATCAACTTATAAAATTTAGATAGAACTGAACATACTTTCTATAAAGTGTTGATTTTTAATCCTGTGAGGCTTCTGAAGTACCTGAAACAGTATCCACTTTCTAGCAATATATTCACAGAGTTTGCATTTTTTAACCACCAAAGGAAAGTATATTATAGTAGGCCAAGGAAAGGTTATTTGAAAGTTATCCTCCTAACATTTGAGAGGGCTTGCATAGATGAGGCTTGATGTACTTAATTTAAATGAGATAAAGTGAAATCTAACTTGAAATACTCAAGTATTTTTCACAAAGTAAAATCCAACCCCTTCTTATTCTTTAGAAAATGTTACATGGTTAATGAGTTAAGGTGTCTCCAACTGAAAGGAGTAATGTTATGGCTTTGCTTCCAAATTTTATATAATTCCTCCTGCTTTGATTCTGCTGTCACAGACATTTAATTAGTAAGAGTCACTGCAGCAGGGGTTTGTCTATAATTTGATTGAGTCACCCATTTCTGAGTCATCAACTTCTGATTTGTTTTAAAATCAAATGCAAGATCAATCACCATGGGCTAGGAACTGAAAAGAATAAATCAATTATAGCCTTCTTTGATGCACCCCTAACTTCATTTGAACCTTCTATTTTGCTAACAAAAGTCAGAGTTTTATTCATTAGAAGGCATTTCCTAAGTAAGCATCCTTCTGGTATATCTGAAACACCGAGTCCTCAATTCATCCTTTGTTATTAACCATCAACCACCATCCAGTCAGAGTCAATAATATTAACTGTGTACTTAAAGGTAAGTAAAACTGTAAAGAAAAAACAGAAGACCCTTGAAAATAGGAGTTCGTAATCTAATAGAGGGATTGTGATTAATTGACATATCTAAGAACACACACACGTGTGCCAGGAAATAAATACCTACTTAGTAACATCACTTACAAAGATCCTAACAGACATATGATTAAAGCTTATTTAAAGTGGATTAAGGGAGCAGTTACAGACTTTATTAAGGAGAAGGGTCTGGTTTGGGGAATGAATTTGATGACTTCAAGCTGGGAAGAATAGCTAATAGAATGCATGATAGGATCAGGATATAAAAAGAGCTTAATGGCCCCAAAGTAACAATATGGAGTTAAATAGGGACGCATTTGAAGTCCTGCCCTTTACTTAGAACAAAATCGTCTAATTGAGCAGCTACTAACAGGGAAGGAGATGGTTGCTAAGCTAAGCGTGTAAGTTTATGTCACATGGGACAACGATAGGATGCGGTAGCCAAAGAGTTGACATGATTTAAAGCCCCATTCATTGACAGTGTCCAGGAACAGGTAAAAGAATAAAAGATAGTCTTTCTGATGCTCTGAGATACTTGGGTTACATCTGAAATAATTTGCCCATTTGTGGTCCACAGATTGAAGAGAAAGAGTGCTGTAAGATAGGAGATAATCTAAAGGGGAGTTACTAGGATACGAAAAGGACAATATAAGGGTTTTTAACTTAAGGAGTAGAACAGACCTTATGACTAAAGATAGAAAAAGAGTGTCACGTGAAAGCTGAATTTCATTTGCCAAGCTTCAGAAACAGGAGCATCCTTACTTGGAAGCTTCATGGAGGCAGAAGTAGATTCAGTGAAAGCAAGAACAAGGCAACAACACAGAGCTGGCCGACAATGCATACAAACTGCCTGGGAGAAAGGTGAGTTCCTGGTGTGAGCAGGAACAGGAAGATCAAGCACTGGCCTTTGAAAGATCAAGTAATAGCTTGCATTAGCTCTGAGCCAGAGGGCACTGGCTGCCTCCTGAAACCTGAAAATTCTGATTCAACAAGAAGTTTGTACTCTTCTTCTCTTATCCTCTGTGTTTTCAATTTACCTTCCTCCAAACCAATTAAATGTCTACACCCTTCAACTTAAGCTGTTACATCTTTAAAAATGTGAGCCAATTTAAGGTTTTGAAATCTAAACAATAAGCGTCCAGAAGGTTTGCTAATGTCTCAGCAAGCCTTAAACTACCGACTTCTGCGTACCTATCCCCAGAACTGTAAGACACTAAGCTCCCCTTGACAAGAAAAGCTTCTCAAAATAGATGCTAGAGGGCTGAATTCAGAATGATGTGAGATCATGTGCACCTGCCAAGCTCTAAACAACACAAAATACTTAGGAGCAAGATTCATAATCAGAGTCCCAGGTACTGCCTTAGTGTGGTCCTTTTTACACTTAATGTGTATATGGATCACCTGGAATCTTGTTAAACTGCAAACTGTGACCTGGTAGGTCTGGTCAAATATACATTTCTCCTAGTTTCCCAGGTGCTCCTCAGGATTCTGGTCCATGGGCCACACTTTGAGTAACAAGGTAAGGCACATTTATTGGGAAATATCATTGCAGAATGTCTAATTTTATACCAGTAATTATCTTGACATTTATTTGCTGTATATGTTAATATTTCTACTGATGGAGATCATAGGATTTCTATTCTCTTCCTTTGAAAATTAAAATAAATGCTATCATGAAACAATAAGAACCAGACACCCAGTTCTTCTTTTTTCCCAGGAACTTAAAGAGGATAACTATACCAAACCAAGTCTCTACAATCAGATTCCTTCAAAGTACCGACAGGCAATTCCATCAAGATTAATGACCAATTGTTGCACTGAATGAGCAATTTGATTTTATTTTTATTTATTTAGTATGTGAGACAGTCTATGATAATAAAATAATTACAATAGCTTTTTCCCCCAGGCACTCAATTTATTGTAGCAACAATTCAGATATTGTCTGAAATGCCTTCGTAGTGCTATAAACAGTTGATTGATAATCATGTTTAGTAAATAGTCCCAAGGGACTCAAGTCTGAGGGTCCCCAAGTTGTTTGCTTAGGAACCAAGTTTTATTTATTTATTTATTTTAAGATTTTATTTATTTATTTGACAGAGATAGAGACAGCCAGCGAGAGAGGGAACACAAGCAGGGGGAGTGGGAGAGGAAGAAGCAGGCTCATAGCGGAGGAGCCTGACGTGGGGCTCGATCCCATAACGCCGGGATCACGCCCTGAGCCAAAGGCAGACGCTTAACCGCTGTGCCACCCAGATGCCCCTAGACCAAGTTTCAAGATAGCTTTTCTTTTAACGCTGTGCAAATAAAATAGTACTGAATTTTTTCATGTATTCTCCAGAAAATATGAAAAAGTGACCATGTTATTTAAGCCAGGATGTTTACTTCCTTACAGAAACATCAGAATATCGTCTTTTGAGTTTTGAGCTTCTATCTTAGACACATGGTCACTGGGGAAGCTGGGATGTTCTGAAATGGTAACTTCTCTCTTAAGGTTGATATTCAGGATCTACTTATGTAGCTTCATTGTTTTGGGCTGAGAAAGTTTGGCCTCCTGTCCTCGGTCTGAAGTGTTCTTTCCCCTCCCTCACTGCCTTCCAGTTTTGACACAATGTCAATGTGGAAGGCTACTCTATCTAACATTGCTTTCCCTCCCGATACACCCCTGACTGACTTTTCTCCTTAGCACTTATCCCTATGCAAAACACACTACACTTCATTTATTTTTCTTGCATATTGTCTTTCTATTAGGTTTCTATTGCCGGTATGACAAACTACCACAAACACAGCAGCTTAACAATGAAAATTTATTATTTTATAGTTCTATAGGTTGAAAGTCTAACACTCACCGGCCTAAAATCAAGATGTTGGCAGGGCTGCATTCCTTCCTGGAGGCTCTAAGGGAGAATCTGTGTCTTTTCTTTGGCCAGATTCTAGAGGTCACTCACACTCCTTGGCTCATGGGCCCCTTCCTCCATCCTCAAAGCCACTGACACTGAATCCTTCTGACCCTTCTGGTGTCATCACATTTTTTCTTTCACTGTTACAAAGGAGTTTGTGCTTTTAAGGACTCATGTGATTAGATTGGGCCCACCAGTATAACCCAGGACAATCTACATCTCAAGGTCTCAATCACATCTGCAGAATCCCCTTTTCCATGTACGACAACGTATCCATAGGATCTGTCCATTAGGCAGTGAAATCTTTGTGGGGGCCATTATTCTGCCTACCACACCCCTCAATGCAATGCAAGCTCCATGAGATCATGACATTTTGTTTTGTTGTATCCTAAGCACCTAGAACAGCCTTGCACATGGTATGTGCTCAATAAATATTTTTTCAATGAATGCATAAATGAAATCCAGATTTAGTTGGCGATACGAGCACATATTTGAAGTACCCTGCTGGAACACAGGCCTTCACTAGCTGCATTTGAAGAGTGTATCACTTGAATTAAATAGACCTTATTAACCTGCATTTGAAAAATGAGGTGACCACTTTGTCCAATTTGCAGAGTCAATATGATTTACATTGAAATGGTTTGAATATTCTTAAAGAGATGTAAAGGACTGCCACTATACTTTTTAAGTTAGTCTTAGTGTCTTTACCTCAAAAATATAAATTTCTGTGAGCTCAAAATATCAGCAATCCTGGTCAGAGGTTCTCTCCAGCTTTGGAAAACTCCATCTAAGAGGCTAAAAACTATACTTGGGAAGACCGTACAGTGAGACGGTAACCTTCTTTGATCTCTCTTTCTGTTAGACAAGCCATCCTGAGGGCCACGCCCCCAGATCAAGTGCAGGGTACTTCTCCCATCTTCGGAGGGGTGGGATAGCGGGAGGTTACACGGTATCTCCAAACCTCAGTCTACTCCAGGCTTTTGACCAGTTTGAGCATATCAATGAATTTCTCCAAGGCTCCTGTTCCCTACGGTTTATCATTCTCAGTCATATCTTACTGAAAGATGCTGGCAAATAGTACAAAGGTATACTACCAACCTTATGTTTTATTTCCCCATGACAGAACTAGGACATGATTTGTCCAACACACTTGCTTCAGGTAACACCAGTATACGACCAATAATAGAGTAAAGATAACATGGCAGCAAATACTGGTAGAATTTTTTTTGCTGAGTTTTTCAAAAAGAACAGGTAGAATTTTTACCATTTATTTGTAGAATATCTATGCAAAGAAATGAGTCTCTCCAACTTTACTGAGAAAATTTGCCAATTTTATTAAATTAAAAAAAATCCAATATGCCTTTTAAAAATAGAGGTTGTCTGGGACTCACGTGCTTATATTTACTGGAAGAGTGAAAATCAAAATATTTAAGATAGAGTCTTCTGTTGTTTCAAAAAAAAATCTGTGATGCTAAGATTAGAAAACATTTATTTTTCTCCAGGATTGATGTAATTAAACATACTAAAGTAGGCCAAAACAGCAACAAGAGCAAAAGTCATTAAAAAAAAAAAAGATTTATTTATTTATTTTAGAGAGAAAGAGAGAGAAACTGAGAGAGCACAAGCACAAGCGGAGGGAAGGACAAAGGGAGAGGGAGAGAGAGAGAAGCAGACTCTCTGCTGAGCCAGACAAGGGGCTTGATCTTAAGACCCTGAGACCATGACCTGAGCCAAAACCAAGAGTTGGATGCTTAACAGCAAAAAAATCTTAATATAAATATGGTTTGCTTCTAGGGGTCTATGACTATATACAGATATGTGGAAACATTATGCTAATCATTGTGAGTCAACAGGTGTATGCATTGTAGTGAAAGCTCAACTGCTAAATTGTTAAAATAATCCAGTAATTCTCGAAATGGGGTCTCTAGACAAGCAACACCAGAACCACCCGGGCCTTGTTGGATGAGCAAACTGGGGGCTCACCACAGATACAGGATCAGAATCCTTGGGGAGGGGGTCCAGCAGTGTGTGTTTCACTAGCCCCTCCAGATGATTCTGATGCTCACTAAGGTCGGAGAAACCCTTGGCTGAAGTCACAATGAATGCCTTTTTAGTTTATGCTAAAATGTTGTGTCTTATTGTTTGACACAGTAGTCTTGCTTGATGGTATGTACAGAAAAGCACAACTGCTTGTTAAAGGGTGAAAATTGGAGTCAATGATTAGCTGTTTGGGCTAAAGTATATCTAAATCACGTAGGCAGAGTATTTTGAAACCTGAATATTTGAACCCACTGAAAATATGATAGGACCTCCCCATAATCCAAATCTAAAAGTCTCATTTACTCTACAACAGTTAACAAAAATCACTCATGCAAAAAAGCACTATATATTATATTAAGAAATTCTTTTTGAATGTTAACAGAAATCTGGCATATTTTATTGGAATTCTTCTCTCGTTCTTTAGACATATTTTCCAGATTTATTTTCTCTCTGAACAAGAATCTAGGGGTGAAACATGAAGAGCAAAATCAAACAAATAAACAAAATTCTATCACATGCAACCCTATTTTAAAATCTCTGCAGTCTTAAAAAATATGGGTATTTTCCTTTGTGAGTTAAATAAGCACAAAACACATATATTGTGGTGTTTTTTTGTTTGTTTTTTAAGGATTTAATTAACTAACTAATTAATTAATTTAGAGAGTGGAGCAGAGTGAGGGGCAGAGGGAGAGGGAAAGAGAGAACCCCAAGCAGATTCTTTGCCTCCAAGTGCAGAGCCCCACTCAGGGCTTGATGGCACCACACCAGAGATAAATGACCTGAGCTGAAGAAGTCAAGAGTCCTTCGCTTAGCCAACTGAGACACCCAGGCGCCCCACAAACCATGTATACTGTCTTGTCTATAGTTTTAGTTGAGTAACCAAAAATATCATTTTAGTTACATAACATTTGCTATAATAAAGGTGGAGTCAAAGTGCTAAGAGAACCCAGAACACGTGGCAGCTAATTATTCCTGGAGAACCAGGGACAGCGGCCCAGAAGAGGCACTACTGAACTGTTGGATGATGAGTTTCCAGGTACAGAATGGGACTGAAGACTTTTCCCACAAAGCTTGTTTGTCATGAAGTAGTGGGGTGATCTGCCAGCAGTGGAGTTGTGCCATGCAAGGACTTCGTGTGAGTTAAGGGGTTTTTCTGAAGGCAGCGGAGAGCCAATGAGAGTTTCTAGGCAGTGAATTTACATAACACAGTCTCTTGTTAGGGAGATTGGTTCTGAGCTCTGGACTGAATCTCCCGTAGAATGTTGTCAGAGAATCCTGGCAACTTCTAACTTGACAGAAGGCCAGGCCCTCGCAGGAGTGATGAAGATAAAGGCAAGAACTTCAGAAGCCTTTGAGCTGGGTGTGAATGTAATGGCTGGGGGCGGGGGGAGAAACAAGGTGGAATTTTAAACTTCTTAAGTGTTTCTTAATACTAGGTGTGATGCTTATTTTTGCATTTGTTTTTCATGCAAATTGTTGGAAGTCAAATAAGGCTTTTATGCTTAGATTGCAACCGGGGTGGGGGGTGGAGCACTCCTCTCATGTAACCAGCTGGTTCAAATGATCACTCTTCAAAATGACAGGAACAGGCGGAAAGCAGTAACCCGGGGAAGCAGAGCAGGTGTGGCGGAAGCATTACTTAACCAGCACTTCTGTGAGTGGAGGTTAGTGAGTCTCTGAAGTGGTGGAATCACTGGAGGAGTTAAATCTGCTGCCTCTTGGGACCTTTCCCCTGAAATTCTCTTGTCATTGGTCCAGGTATCTGGCCTGAGCATGAGATTTTTAAAAGTTCCACAAATGATTTAAGGTGCTTGAGAAATATTGCTTGAAAATATAAGTGAAGGCTTTTTCAGTTAGATAATGTAGCTTTAAACTTTCATTCTGTAGATTTGCCTAATAATCTGTTGTGATGCTAATGAAACAAGAGTGTCATCTATTTACCTCCTAGTGATGATGCAAAAGCAAATAGGATAATATATGTGAAAGTACATTGAGCTGCTATTTGTTTAGGGCCTGTTATCAGCACCAGCCTTTCAAAAACTTCTGATGGGGGGGGGGTAAATTCTTACATAAATCACTGGGAAAAATACAACAAAAGAGCATACTTCCTTCACTTCTATCTTTAACACATAGGCTATAAAGTTTTCATAAACACTATCCGCCACAACTTATAATAAATATGTCCTTTTTATTGACATAAGATGATTGGATATATTTTTAAAAGGCATCAGAGAGGCTATAAATGCAAACTGAATATTAACACTCATCTTTGGGGGGGTTTCACTTTTCTTTACAAAATCTTATAAATGACAGATGCCACAGATCCTAAAGTCTCTCTAAGTTGACTTTGCTTTGCACATACTTGATACTCAAAAAGATTCTGTAAATGCTTGAACAACAAAGGCACATGTGCAGTGTTAATAGACTATCCTAACTTTGCATCGTTTGGGGCTGGGTTGTGCTGAAGAAATTAATCTCTTACAAGCCTTAAAGAATAGTGACCAAAACATACCAGCATGAAAATCTGGGCAAAGACGTAACTACAACACTCTTAAATAATTAAAATGCCTAAAACAAGGAATGAAAATATTTCTTTAGGGCACTGAGGTAAATAATATTAAAAATCATTAGAAGAAAGAAGCCATACAGAAAAGGTAGAAAACAATGTTGGGAGTCCAAAAAGAATAGAATAGAATAGAATAGAATAGAATAGAATAGAATAGAATAGAATAGAATAGAATAGAAAAGAAATATAAAAGAGGCAATGCCAAAATACAGGGCTCAGTGGATTATATTTTAAAAAATAATAACGTTACTAAACAAGAGAATAGATCATGGTAATTCTGGATGTGGAAATTGAAGTAATAGCAAATACATTTAAAATTTTTATCTGTAATCTGGGATTAGAAAGGGTAGTTCTTACCTACTCTTAAAGTTTTTCAACGTGAATATTGGTACTTCCCAGGTCAGGATCCAATTCAGCTCTCTCAACTCCATGTATTTATAATATTTAACTCCTCCCACTTCTTCAACTCTCAGATTTCAGCTTAGAAATATGGTTTATTTCTAAAGATTTAATCCCACTTATTCCACTTGCAGGCTTTTAAAAATGAACTTTCTTTTTAGTATGAGGTTTGCCCTGCCCCTACTGCAGTGAATGACATTATGAAAAAACACATAATTCTGTAGTCCTGTATTCTCTGTGAATTAGCTCATCTAATTGTTTACCACCACAAATTTGGGACATCCTATATGAAATAGGATCTCAGTTCTACATATAATACTGGTCCATATACAATGTTCAATATATAGTTAGTATATGAACCACTGTTAAGCTGCAATAAATATCCACTCCCAATTTAAACAGGCTTATCCTGAACTTGCAGAAGATTCAACATAGTTTATTGAATAGTTAAGTATATATGTATGTGTATATGTAGTCACACACACATATACATATTTTACTGAATGGCTAAAGACAAAGTCATGATAGGACGTGAGGATGAACATTGTCCTGGCTGGAATAAAGCATTTGTTAGTGAGAATAAGGGTTCTAATGACCTGAATTATGACAAAGAGCTCAGGAAAAGAAAATGGGACTGCGGAAGTTACGCTTCAATAGTTTTGACCAGCTCCTAACCAGTCCAGCTTTAATCTACATTATGTATGAGCAGGAATTCTGTATTTCAAATAGAATTATTAATCAGAAAATTAATTATGAATCAGAAGAGGTCTACATGTAGTACATTGCAAGAGTAGGCTTAACTGTCTACTTAATAGACCAAAGTAATGTAGGTGTTAAAAAGAATTGTTCATAGGAAATATTTTCTCCGTGCTTCCCTACTTATTCTAATTTGGTTCCTTGCAAACAGTAAGATTTTACTATTCTAAATTTTGTTGAGGACACTTGTTCTTATTATTCTGAAGGCTAGCTGAAACTTATGTGTTTTTGTATTAATTTGTGAGGCAACTTCTGGTTTCTCAAAAATAAAATAACTTCAGAAGTTCCAACATTATGGAGAGAATTTTGCATAAAATTTTAGAGTAATTAATAATTTACATGAGTTGTATTTTTTTAAAGTTTTTGACAGTCATTACTTGTACATTCAATTACTCAGTAAATAAGAGGCCCTCAAGATCTTTTTTCACATGACAAAGCTTCTAACATTCAAAATTAAATATTTATGTGAAAATGCACTGTTACAGCAATGTTATAAAACTAAGGACAGTTGTGTGATAACCGTAATTCCTCTTTCTCAAAATAAGAATACTTGTTTTGCTCTTTAGCTGTTATATTCACCTGTTCATTTTCTAGTATTGCTGGCACCAAGCAACAAATCTATAGCAGATGTATTTACATTTTACTGTTACAGGGAAATGATCTGTGATGTAAATGAGGATAAACATATTTAAATTGGGGTTAGACCATTCCAGTTCTCTCCTGTTTTCCATTGTTGAAATAAAATACCAACTGAAAGGTAATGTATATCGTTGGTTAGTAAGCATATTTCACCGAGTAAACCAAACTGCTTCCTAGAATGTCTTGCAGAAAAATTCCACACTCTAAAATTCACTTAGCACTTACAACTGGCAGCTAAAGTAGTGCCTAATCACTATGGGAGCAATGAAGGACATAAAGAAATTTCTTTGGTTTAAGCTTCACCATGATAAAGCATGGAAAGCATTTATAAGGACCGAGTAGCCTAAGAGAGGAGCCCAGATCACTTGTGTTCCAAGGCCTACATTGCATTTCCAACAGCTGATCTGTCACGGGCAACCACAGAACACTCAGACAGGGGAGCATGTCCAAATGGAACTGTCATTTCACTCTAGAACCTGTGGGGTCTGCTTCTCACTCCCTTCCATACCTAATAAATCACCAGGTCCAGTGAATCTGCCTCTTGACTAGCTAATTTCTCAATCTTTTTACTTCTCTGCATCTTCACCCTGCTGCTGATCCAAGTGATGAATATTTGTCTGAATTATTACAACAGTGTCTCTACTGGTCTCCTTTTCTCCAACACCATGCTTTCCCAATTCAATTTCTATAGAGTGCAGCCCAAACCTACAGCTTCAAAGGCTTTCCATTTTGTTTGAATCCTTAGCATGGCTAGCAAGGCCTTTTTTCCCCCTCTTCCTTGTGTTCTTTTCCAGCTTCATCCCTATCTCTCTCCAAAACCCGTGTAGTCACCACCTGTCCCCATCTCCACCAGATGGGGCTATGGTCAGTCACTTGAGAGCTCTAAGAACTCACTGCCTTAGTGCTTTGCATATGCTCTTCTCAGTCTGCCCTTGCTTCATTGGGCTAATTTCTCCTCAGCCTAATTTCTAGCACCTCTTCCATAAATTCTTCCTGACCACCCCTTGCCCATGCCCTCAAGTCAAGGAGAGCTGCTCTCAGAGCATCTGCCTCATATGAAAGTACTAGACTTCAGTTACTGCTTGTTTACGCATGTAGCTTTACCACTGGACCCCTGCCTTCACAAGAAGCATGGCTGTGTCTGTCTTGCTCATTTGTCCAACCCTGTGTGCATTAGAGTGAGAAGTTAGTGGCAGATGTTCCACAAATATTTGTGAAATGAATGAATCCGAATGGAGTTATGTATAAAGGCCTGGGGGTTCAGATTTCTGTTGATGCCCTAAGCTATCTGGTCAAAGTACTACAGGAAATAGTACCTGATAATCAGCTGCCTGCCTTTAAAAAGTTACCTCCCTGCTACAAAGTTTCACCACCCTGCCCCCTCTCCCCCCACTGCCCTCCCAAATCCAATAACTGGCTTGATTTAAATCTATTTGACTTCTTTCAGGCTTGGTAAGAACTGTAGCAACCATCGTTATATTTAAGAAAATTAAATTACTAATATCGGTCTACCCATTTCTCCAAGAAAATGAAATTACTTCTCTACAGAATTAAAACACCATTTCCTTGAACTTGATGAAGCAGCCAATTTTCTATTGTGTTTCCTGCCTCAAAAAAGAATATGTGTCTAGACATAATATTAGTGAAGTTTTTTCATGAGATACCCTTTCCACTAGAACAAACTCCATTATTCCTACACAATGACATAAATAGCTCACTGTACCTCTTTGTGTCTTAGTTAAAAAAAAAAAAAAAGGAAAGTAATTCTAACTCCTATTTCCAAAGTAGAATCCTGCTTAAAAAACAAAACAACAACCACAAATCCCACTCTGGATTTATATATGTTTCTCCAAATTTCTAAATATTGCCATAATTCATTTTGAGATGTGCTGAACAAGTTTGCCTTGTGGTATTCTTTGTAGTAACAGTTGTCAGACTTAAGCCTCAGAATTTCCTGGAGGGTTTTTTAAAACACAGTTTTCTGGGCACACCCCCAGTGTTTCTGATGCTTTAGACCTGAGACAGAACCAGAAAATTTGCATTTCTAACAAGTTCCCAGGTGACATCTATGCAGCTGGCCTGGAGACCACACTTGGAGATATAACTCACACAAGCAACTCTCCCTACCTTTTTTAAATTTTTGGTCATTAGTGTCTAAACCTGTTTGGCTGCCTAAAAACGTGAACCGTACTCAGTGCTGAAACTTAACAGCACAAGGGCACATCATTTTCTTAAAAAGAAGAAGTCTCTTTTTGCAAGCATAAAAAATGAAATAGAAAAACCACCCAAAGTAGGGAGGTTTTACCTTCAACCACAAACATGTTTTGCCTCAGTTGTGATTTCTTTGTTCAGGAGCCAAGCTGGCAGTTAAGCTGGCACAAGGAATAGGAGCCATGTGTTTAATATCACGATACCGTAGCCCTTGTAAGCCCTGGAACAATGAGAGTCTGCACATAAGCTCATCCGAAGGATGTTCTAGTTCCTTCTCTTAATGGTGCTGCTCCTTGAGTTCTCAGAGCCACAAAGGGGAAGATTTTCGATCCTGTCACATTCTCCCCCTTTTAAACCATTTACAGCCTTAACTTACAGAAGCAATCTTAATCCTCGTTAAATTGTAGAACTAATTGTGAAGTCCACCAACAAAGTGGCACTTTCTGCTGCAAAAACTTTCCATTACCTCTGTTCCTCCGCAGTACCACTGTGCTGAGAAGAGCAAGTTGAAAACCCTATCTTGAGCTGAGCTTGTTAGAAAGGTTATTTTTGTCTTACAGATTTTGTATTTTAATCGTCTTAGAATTTCTTAGGAAGTTCTAATTCTCATCAGTTCTGGCATAAGCTGAGTCAAATAAAGGGTCTCAGAATTTACGGAAAGTGATGCCCTTAGTTAGGGCTGCTGAAGAAATCAGACACACCATGGTGTGACCATCACAAGGCACTATGTAAGTTCCCCATGCTTCTCAAAGGTTCTTTCAGACTTGGGATCTTTGCCTTGTTCACTGCTATATCCCTGTGTTTTAAAATAATGCCCCCCAAATATAAAGGACTTGATATATAATATTTATTGCCTGACTGGCTCTCACTATAAGCTTTACAGGTGGCACACAATAAAAATTAAGGAAATGTAGCATTACACTGAAATCCATGAATTAAATGTTACCAAAACTGAGATTGCTCTTACAAATGAAAAAAAATGAACCAGAAGATAGGTTGTGTTTTGTTTGTTTTTTAGAGAGGGAGAGAGAGATGGGGACATGCAGAGGGAAAGGGAGAGAGAGGATCTTAAGCAGACTCCATGCTCAGCCCAGAACCTGACACCTGGCTTCATCTCACAATCCTGAGATCAGGACCTGAGCCGAAATCAGGAGTCATACGCTTACCAACTGAGCCACCCAGATACCTCAAAGATACCTTATTAGAATATAACCTTCTTTACCCCCCAGTCTACAAATATACCCATCACCAGATTTAGGGGCAAATGTTCAATATAAATACACATTTACATTTCAATACTTAAATCTCTGGTTCTGTATTTGGGAATTACCCAAACTAGTAACACTTTTTTTCCCCCACTTTAAATTGCCTGTCACTTTATAAATGGAAAGGAATTCCCCATGGGACACCCCCCCCCCCAAACACAAAGCCTTTATATAGGGAACACAGTTTTGGCTAAATCCTTTTCAGTGGTGTAGGAAGAGCATATATTTATTAGATAGACAAATGTGATGACCATTTCTCTTTAACACCAATGGTTTCCTCAAGGCTTCTTCTCCATTTTATAGTTAGTTATATCAGCTTATCTCTCTTTACAGCCCCTTCTGTTGCAGCTAGCTCCTCTCTAGACTCAGCCTATCTGTGTTCATGAAAGAATCCAGCCAGGGAAGAATCCATTACAAGAACTTTAGGTGTAACTAGGTCATGCCACTCAGATATGGCCCTAGGGGTCAACCTCGACTGCTGGCTCCTCGGTAATCTACTCTTCCTCCCAGATTACTCAACCCCTGAGGTCTGCTTCACGGACACTACACCTTGCGTCAGATGCCCAAATTACGAGAGCCTTGGGCCACAAGACTTTATTGCCCTTTCTAGCTTTGGATCTCCTGTAACCCAATACCTCCTAATCCAAGTCAGACTCTCTTAGGCCCTCTGGATACTCCTCTTCTAATGAGTCATAAGCCCGTTCACCCAAGTCCCTTCTAGCACCTAAGTTTGATTTTTTTTTTTTCTGCCACGTTCTCATTTCTTTCCCAGTTCCTGTTGCTGAAATACCACTGAACCCTCATGGGCACCCCAGATCCTGGTAAGGTACAGTGTTGCTGTCTTAAGTTCATTTTCAGGGTTGAGGGCATAGCAATGACTGGTCAGTCAGCACCCAACAAGCACACTGGACAGACAGGACAGAAATTGGGATGGAAGGAGGCCAGAGATAAGGCCCTAGGTGCTAAAGCATATTGCCACAGAATAATATAATTGGTGAATTCTCATATCCAGCAAGGACCAAAATCGATGTACTATTTTAGCACTCCCACAAGAATTCTCCTACGTCATTTCTGCACAGAGTTTTATTTTATGGAAAAGTTCCATGCTTTTTAACATACTATATCATCTCCTCACGCCAAGTAGTTTCACATTTTAAGAATTATAAAATGTACTCATCAAAAAATTTTGGCACACCATGCGCTGTGTATTACATGTTTGTATATTTCAAAAATCCTGAACAAATCTCTCTCCTGAGGTTCTGTTTAAACTACAACCACCAGCACAGCAAAGTATGATAGAAACACAGAACGACTCACATAACGGTAGCACCTGCCCCACAGGTACAATAGTTTGAAATTTTGTTGAAATACTTTGAAAATCAGCTGTGCAGTATATATGACCAAAGGCAGGCTAGAATATTTCCTTCTTCTGTACAGCATTAAAGCCTCAGAAATGAAATGTCCAAACCTCTTCTAGAAATAAAAATCAATTGAGAAGAGCAGCCCAGAAAGCATTAATGCAATCAGTCTGCATGATGCCAGCTAATTTACAATCCATGACAAGCAGAGCCAAGTGAGAGTTATTTACGTTTGTTCTTCTGGTATAATAGGAGGGATGAGAGTGAACAGGACCTGCTGAATCAGATCATGTTTGACTGAGGAGTGACAGAGGAGTTTTCTTCAATTAATTGCCAGCTGCATAACTTGAGCTAATGCCAGCTGGGCTTTCGTCATGAAGTGACACAAAAATAAATTACTCTGTACACGGGTGCTGGCTGTGATGCAGTTAATTCATCCATCCAAAGCTGGAGGAGGGAGGGGGGCAGTGGTTATGCTACCTGAATTTTATGAGCATATTTTGGCAACTGTTTTAAAAATACTGTGTTCCTGTTAATTATTAAAGTGTCTAAATGGACCCATTTAGGCTCAAACACATGGATGAACAGATTCTTAGAAGGGATGAACCAGAGAGGAGAGAAGTGACCTGGTCAAGGTCATGTTGATTTCTTTCACCATTAGTGAAATCCATATTCATCTTCAAGTCACATGGTCAAGGGCAGGAACAGGCAAAAGGGTTTTATTAAGGGATATCCATATGAGGGAATTCTTGAGGAGGGGAAAAGTGATAACTCCAGTTACGTAAAGAAATCCAGTATAAGGTTTCAAGGAGTCAAACGTCTGCTGGTACATTCAGAAGAGATTCACAGGCCCAGCTGCTGGGACTTTTCTAGCGAGGTGCCTGTCCTGGTGGTCACAAGTCCATGTGTCTTCTGGCTGCCTCGCCACATTCCCGTCTGTCTGGATGGAAGAGTGCCCACCCACAAGCCAGACCTTTTCATTACGGGAAAGTTTCCGAGGTTCCATGTGTCAGGCAAACTTTGCTTACCCATCGCTTCATGTAAACACCTCTTCTATGGAGATTTCTTACAGAAAAACCCACTTGAAAACATCTAACCAAAGAAATTAAGGTCAGAAAAACAGAAGCTACATGGGAATCAGGTATGGAATATACAGACATAAAATAAGCCCTCCAAATGAGGAAGCAGTAGCATCTTGACTTCTGAATTCTTTGCTGTCTGTTTGCTCCCTCATTTTCAAACTGTAGCCCTGGAAATATAAACACACTATTCTAAACATTCACAGGCCTGCGGCAGCAAAATGCCACAGGCCAACTTCACAACTGGGGCATGCAGACCGTAAATTCTGTGGTGGCAGGAGGGGAGATTCAGAAATGGCCTGTCACTGTTCAGTACCCTTCACCGAAGGAAACTGGGCACAAGCAAGAGGCCACTGGCAGCCCACTTCTGGATTTTCTCATTCATTGAAGAAGGATCTCAAGGATTGAATTACCCAGTTGACGCTAGTTCTACCCATGCCAGGGGGCAAGAGTCATAAGACTGCCAAAGGCCATAGCTGCTTTGCATTTCGGAAGAATTGCTTGGTCTCCAGTGTGGTCATGAGCACTCCCGTTCTGACATGGATTTTAGAGAAGGGCATGGGGACAACCCGCCCAGGGTTTGACTCTAACTCTGTCAGCAGGAGAGAAAAACCTAATTTGGCCATGTGCGACTGATGAGAAACAGTCTTTGCTACTGGCAACACAAAACGGAAAGGGCAAAACAAGAAAACCATTACTATTAGTTACATTCAGAGCAGCAGAGAGCAATGCCTGCAACCACCTGGCACCCTGTTCCATGAGCGGTTGATTAGTCTGGGAGACTCTAAGCCATTAACTGAAAACTATCTTCACAGTGAGTCCTGGGGGAGGTGAGCTGTTAGCAAGCTGAATTAACAACTCCTTTTTCAACTGCCATATGCAGTGGCAATGTGTGCCCTAAGCATAACTCCCTTCCAAGCCGGTGACTTTTAGCCAGAACACAGGCAGAATTTCTAGGTATGAGTATCGCATGATGTTGTTTCCCAATTATTAGCTTACTTCTTTCTTGTAACATAAAACACTTTAGTTTATTTTCTAGCTCCCTCTACCTCAGAACCAAATGTGTAACTGGAAACAGAAAATTCTTTTTTCTTTTAAGATTTTATTTATTTACTTATTTATTTATTTATTTATTTATTTGACAGAGAGACAGCCAGCGAGAGAGGGAACACAAGCAGGGGGAGTGGGAGAGGAAGAAGCAGGCTCCCAGCAGAGGAGCCTGATGCGGGGCTCCATCCCAGGACCCCGGGGTCACGCCCTGAGCCGAGGGCAGGCGCTCAACGACTGAGCCACCCAGGTGCCCCGGAAACAGAAAATTCTGATCATTCCTGCTTAAGAACTTTGTTTTGTTTCTGTAATTTTCATACAGAGCAGACACTTTTTCTGGGATAAATGATATATATGGGTATACTAACCGACTCTGACTGAAACGCAAACATATATAGTTCATGAAACATGAACATATTCTTATAGCTTTCATTCAGGGCCTGATTATCTAACCATTGATTCATTACCTCCCCCATTTTCCCCCTTTGCCATTCTCTTTATCAAAAAAAGAAGTGAAAGAAATGGAAACTGCAAGAGAGAGGCACCGAAACATCACTTCCTCCAAGGCTTACCTGACGGAGTACCCTGATTTAAGAGATGCTCAGATACCTTTGTTTTATCCCGTTATTCTTTTCAGAAGCTCTCCATTTACTTATCTCCCTTTTAAATTGTGATTTCCTTGAAGGTAGGGCCTGCATCTTAGTTTTTCACCCACAGTGCCCTGATCAGTGCCTGGCTCCCGGCAGACCATCGCATATGCCAGGAAAAAGTGTAGGCAACAGCACTGGGTTTTCAATCTAGAAAAGTCTGATTCCAACACCTACCAAGTAAAAACTGTTGGAGTTTATCAGTAATGTTTGGCAGAAGAATAGGTATTGAGAAGAGTTTATCCAGTTTCATTCTGGATAGTTCACAACCAAGAAGTTCTCAAGACATAAATGTTGACAGAATTCATGTGACCAGGTTAGCTGTGTTTGCCAAAACCATAGAGACCTGGAAACTAAAGATTCAGATAAGTCAGCTTCAAGGAAGGAACAGAAGTCTTCACTGAACATATGAATGAACACTTACTTTGCTAAACTGTAGGTTGGTTTTTCCCCTGGATTACAGGAAAAATACTCCAACAACAATTTTACTTCAGAGAACTATACTGAATAAAGCCCTTAGTGTTCTCTGCATGAAAAATTCTAGTTTTTCCTTACTATACAAATTCACAATGTAAATATAATCACAATGGCATTTCCTTTCACAGCATCATTTAAAAACACAAACCTTTGAAGAACAAGGATTTTGACCAACTAAGTAAAACAGCTTTAAATCCCGTGAAAAGAAACTGCAGGCACAAAACCTGAGAAGGATTTTCAGAGGTAGCTTTGCTGATGGAGCATGATACCAGCTTATATCAGCTTCCTTTCCAAACTCTGGCTCCCCCTCCTCCCACCTGACTTGTAACTAATGTTAATAATAGAAACATATTTAAACTAAAAAGACGAACAATAGGTAGAAAACAGTTGTTTGGCTTAAAATGTAACCAATGTAACTAGGAGAAGGCCAGCTTCCCTTCTGTAGCAGGCATAGTAGATACCTTGCCCAGGGCCCATAATACTATTAGAAACCCATGGAAATGTTTTCATTTCTTTCAAAAAAAAAAAAAAAAAAAGAACATAATCCAGGTTACATTTGTTTTATACCAATGTAGTTGTAAAGTATAATTTTTAGTATTTTGTAATGGAAGAAGAGGCCACAAAGCCCAAGTGAATAGAGCTCACAAAAGTCAGAGTATGTTTCCCAGCCAGGCTATTTTTAATCTTAATAAATTTGTTATGGCATTATTATTTGTTGGGATCATTTCAGTGATTTATTTCTTTTCTCCACCATAAAAGCCAACCCCTCAAAAAACATTGGAAATTCTTATTAACTGGATTGGATATGGACAGGATTTTAATGGATATCAGCCACAAATTCAATTTGGGCCATAGATTTCTTAGGATTTCCTAAGAAAGCCTTCCCTTTCCCCATCTCACATCTTTTACCTTGAAGGCAACAACTTAGAAATAATCCCAATTTCAGAGGACTAAATTAAGATGAACTGCTAGCACACTGTACCTTATTTTTTGTGGTTATTACAATGCAGCTTTACATACTTGTCATGCATCCTCCCTTTCTTATATTCTGCTGAAGAGCCATGCTCCAGAGGATGGGGCAGAGGTGATGGGATTCACAGAGGCCTGGTCAGTCACATGACTGATTCAAGCCTGGCACTTAATCTATTTCAAGTCAGCTCTGAGTCTCCTCCGGACTCATTGCAAAATATATGCTCTCATGTCATTGGAATTTGGATGACGCCTGGTGTTGCCTTAGCTCTCTTTACCACCATATGGGGTAAGTCTACAGACAGGGACAGAGAAAGACAGACTGATGTCTTTATCACATCTCAAGAGCACCTGGAACAAACCCTGCACCCATGAAAACCAGCTGCACTCCTTGGATTTCCCAGTTTCAAGAACCCTTAAACTGCCTTTCTATTTGCTTAAATCAGTTTAAGTTTAATTTCTATTACTTGCAAATAATGGGTAAGAAAACTCTGACGAATATACTATTTCACCACATGGATCTTTTTTCAGTATTAAGGAATGTAATAGAAATCTTAATGTGATGCAGATCTACTCGGCTTACCCTTCTTTTTGCTGCCTTTGTATTTGGTTGACAATAAGAAAATGCAATTGTTTGTTACACCATTGGGGCAAATTCATTAATTCATTCATAAATTCAGCAGATGTTCTCTGCACACCTATTATGTGTCAGGTAACCAATGAAGATCCATAATTTAAAAAAACACACAAATGGTCTCCTTTCATAAAATTTACAATCTTATGTAAAGGAGTCAACACTTAACAAAGAGTGAGACCATGTATAGATGATGGATAGCTGTATGTGGCACAGAGAAAAGTAATGCTGGAAAGAGAATAGCGTGTCTGGGTTTGATGATGGGTTTTGTTTTGTTTTGCTGTTTTTTAAATAGATAGTCAGGGAAGGTCTCATTAAGGAACTGACATTTGAGCAAAGACCTAAAGAAAGGGCGTTAGTTCTTTTCTCAGGGAGGTATGGGTCCTGGAACAGAATATAGTAAGGCTCAACCCGGAAGGGTGGATGACAAATTTTCCTTACAGGAGTTGACCTATTTACACAAGGGAGAGACTCCCACTGATGTCCCACTAGAACCTTTTGCTGCAAGCTCTCTGAACCAGCATATTTGTTTTATTTCACTGGGCAAACACAAGTATGAGTTAGGGATGACTGTAGGTTCCATGAATCATTGTTATTTTCAGTGTGCACTCTCAGGCGTAAAGGCTGCGATATGAATTGCTGACTAATTTTATAAAGCACCTGGGGCTCCTCAGGGCAAAGGCACTATGTCAATACCAACATTAAACAAATAGCAATAATTGGCCAAATCCTCTGGTGGTGTAAGGCAAATAAAATATGTTCCCTCTTGGAAGTTTGTGACGTCTGCCAGGTTTACCACTCAGAAACCTGGATTAAGCAAAAAAAGAGGCAAAGGATTTTTAGAGAGCTACTTTTGTTACCATTGTATATGACCTCCAAACAACCGCTGTGAAATGTTGAGTATTTAACAGCAAATTAAAACTGAGTATGTTTTTTATTTCACTATCACAATAGGGTACTGAATAACCACTTGAAATATTAGACCTTTTCATTTTCCAGGCAATTTCACTATTAGTCAGAATAAGAGTAGAGCAATATTCATTAGATAAAAGCAGAATCATTTTCCACCAATTTTTAGAGCACATACAAATCTCTACTTAGCAAAAGCACTTTTTAAAGCATTGCATCTCTTATAATTTCTCATAGTGAGTTTTGATTAAAGAAAATTTCCAAAGACAAGAACAGCTGGTAGGGTTCTAAATGATAGATGAAACTCTAAAAATGTATATAACATATTAACAAGATGTTTTTGTGTTTCTAAGAATTCCATAGGGAAACGTACCTAATTTCAGTATAATTCTTTACTCACTCTACCCCATTTCACACAAAAACACAAAAACAGGCATGCATAAATGAGAAAGGGCAGTATATATATATATATATATACACACACACACACACACAACTTATAAACAAATTATCAGGATTTGAATTTTAACTTAACAAGGGAAAGCTCAGAATAACTTGATTTTACTTTGTTAACTCTGAAGTTCAATAGAAAAAAAAATCCTAATCATTTTCTCAAAGTTATTAAACTATCATTGCTCTTAGAATTATGAGACACTTTTTTCTGAAGGACTTAAGGGATTAATCTAGTATGATTGTTATTTAACACATGAAGAGACTAAATCTGAGAAGTGTCACCTCTCTAGGAATATAAAAATCAATGATCATACCTTGAGCCATAGCTACTGAGTATTTTGGGATGTCCTTCCAGATGTTTTCTGGTGAATTACTATGCATTCTTTTTTTTTTTTTTTTAAGCAGTCTCTCCTTTTACGTATTGTTTTTATATTGTTTTTATTTAGCATACCATGAATATCTACCATGCTAAAAATTCTCCTTGTACATCAGTATTCCATCACATGCATGTACTTTGGTAAACTAATCCTCATTGCTGGACACATATTAGACTAATTTGCAATTTTCAAATATACAAAGATGTAGCTGAACCTTTTTATACATTCTTAATTATTTCCTTAGGATAAATTCTTAAAACAAAGTTTATGGAGTATGGATTTTTTTTTTTTTAGGTTTTTGGCAATTATTATTGAATTGCCTTTTAAAAAGGCTAATCAAATGCTCACTTTCACTGCTAGCGAATAAGAACGTCCCAATTTGAATCAATATTTGATTTTATCTGGATTTGTTTTTTAATCTTTAACATTTCATTAGACAAAACATTGCCCCCCTCGCTGTTGTTGTTTCAAGTTTTTACTTATTTATTTGAGAGAGAGAGAGAGTGAGTGCGCACGTGAGTGGGGGTATGGAGCAGAGGGAGAGGAACAAGCCGACTGCACTGTGCTGAGCTGAGCCCCACGCAGCGCTTGAACTTAAGATCCTGAGATCATGGCCTGAGCCAAAATCAAGAGTCTGCGGTGTAACCCAGTGAGCCACCCAGGTGCCCCACCCCCATTGTTTAATTTGCATATATCTTAAAGTTTGAGCTTTTACTCACTTTACTGGCAAATTGGGTTTCTTTTCTTATGAATTGATTGTGTGTTGATCTTCCTATGAGGATGCTCATCATCTTTGTTATTGACTTCTAAGGACTTTTTAATACATTAAAGTTAATGCCCCTTTAGCAATGTGAAAAATTGATCTCCTGATTTGTCATGTGCCTTTACATTTTATGTATGGCATTTTTTTTAATGTGCAGAAATATTTGATTTTTAAAAGCTTTTATTTTAATTCCAGTTAGATAACATACAGTGTTATATTAGTTTCAGGTATACAATATAGTGATTCAACACTTTCATACAACACTCGGTGCTCATCATCACAAGTGCTCTCCTTAATCCCCATCACCTATTTCACCCATTTCCCCCCACCCACCTCCCCTCTGGTAGCCATCAGTGTGTTCTCTATAGTGAAGAGTCTGTTTCTTGTTTTGTCTCTCTCTCTTTCTCTCTCTCTTTTTATTCTCCTTTGCTCATTTGTTTTGTTATTTAGATTCCACATATGAGTGAGATCATACAGTATTTGTCTTTCTCTGACTGACTTGTTTTGCTTAGCATTATACTCTCTAGCTCTGTCCATGAAAATATTTTATTTTTATGTACACATATTTACTAGACATTTCTTTGCATTTTGTAGCTCCAGTGATATGCTTAGAAATACTACCCCACTTTGAAATTAAATAAATATTCACCTATATTTAGATTATAGTAATTTTATACTTTTCAGTTGGTGCATTTTTTAAACTTTTTTTTTTTCTAAGATTTTATTTATTTGAGAGAGAGAGAAAATGAGAGACAGAGCACAAGTGGAGGGGGAAGAGCAGAGAGAGAGGGAGAAGCTGACTCTCCACTGAGCAGGGAGCCTGAGCAGGTCTTGATTCCAGAACCCTGGGATCATGACTTGAGCCAAAATACAGAAGCAATCCAAGTGTCCAACAATGGATGAATGAATAAAGAAGATGTGAGACACACACACACACACACACACACACACACACACACACACACAGAATGGAATATAATTCAGCCATGAAAAAGGATGAAATCTTGCCATTCACAACAACAGAGATAGACTTAGAGGGTATTATGCTAAGTGAAATAAGTCGGACAGAAAAAAGACAAATATGATATGATTTCACTTATATGTGGACTCTAATGAAACAAAACAAACAAAACACAGAAGTAGACTCATAAATACAGAGAACAAACTGATAGTTGCCAGAGATGGGGGGGTGGGAGGATGAGCAAATTAAGTGAGGGTGATAAAGAGGTACAAACTTCAAGTTATAAAATGAATAATTCGCAGGATGAAAAGTACAGCATAGGAAATACAGTCAAGAATACTGTAATAACTTTGAATGGTGACAGAGGATAGCTACACTTGCCATAGTGAGAATTTAGTTGAATATAATTGTTGAATCACTTTGTTGTACACCAAAAACTAATACAATATTGTATGTCAATATACTTCAATAAAAATAAAAATTAAAAAATAAAATGAAATCATTCTATTTAATAATACATAATATATAATTTTATTAATGCACCAACTGAGGGGCACCTGGGTGGCTCAGTCATTAAATGTCTGCCTTTGGCTTAAGTCATGATCCCAGTGTCCTCGGATCAAACCCACCTGCACTTCCTGTTCAGCAGGGAGTCTGCTTCTCCCTCTCTCTCTTTCCCTCCCTCTTCCTCTGCCCCTTCCCACCTGCTCATGCTCTTGTTCTCCCTCTCTCTAATGAATAAATACAAAATCGTTTAAAAAAATGTAAAAAAAAAATTAGTGTTTTTGTTTTCTTCAGGTAAATACCTAAAAGTGGAATCACTGGGTCCTATACTATTTCTATTTTTGATTTTTTGAGGAATCTCCCATACTGTTTTCCAATCTGGTTGCACCAATTTACATTTTCTCCAATAATTCATATTTTATTTTATTTATTTTTATATTTTATGTTATTTTATTTCATTTTATGTTACTTCATTTTAATTAAAACCTTACTTTATATATATTTTTATGGAAGGTGTAAGGGAAAAAAATCTGTTTATATTATTTTCTCAAATGATTAGCTATTTCCTCAACACCACTTGTTGAATAACCATCCCTTTTCTCATTGAATAAAATGCTACTTTAATCATATACTTATATCTATATGTATGAGTACACACACACACACACACACACACACACACACACAAACACACAATCTAATTAGGAATCTATGGTCTTTCCAATGATCTTTATCTAGTTCTTCACTTGGACCAGTGTCCTAATTCAGTTTTTATAACATGTTATAATTTCTGGAATGGTGAGTTTCTCCATCTCTCCATCCCCAACCTATGCTTCTTTTCAAGTTGATCTTGGCATTCTTATTTATTTACTCCTTTAAACGAATTTTTGAAACATTCCATCAAAATAAGAAATAATATCTCATTGGTATTGAGTGTAACTGAATAAACTGGGTAGAGTCATTGGCCAGAACTAGCATTTTTAGCTTCTTTCATTTTTCTATTTTTTAAAAGATTTATTTATTTATTTATTTATTTATTTATTTATTTGGGGGGAGGAGGTAGAGGGGGAGAGAGAGAGAGAGAAACCCAAGCAGACTCTGCACTGACTGTGGAGCCCCACATGGAGCCCCATATGGAGCTTGATCTCAGGACCCTGAGATCACTACCTGAGCCTAAAGCAAGAGTCTGTTCCTTAAATGAATGTGCCATTTTTAGCTTTTTAATAGGTCTTCCCATGGCATAGTAAGAGTGAAGTTCAGAAACAATCTGCATAGATTAGAATCCTCGCTTCAGCTTTTACCAGCTCTGTGATTTTGGGCAAGGGTCTTAATTTCTCTGAATCCTAGTAACCACATTTGTAAAATTGGGATAATAGCACTAGCTCCTTCACAGAATTATATAAAATTAATAGATGATTTAATATGCTGTGTGCAAGACACTTTAAATCCTTAATTAGTATGAGATATGATTATGATGCCTTTAAGTTTTATTTACAATTAATTGTTTTCTTCATGAAAAAAATCCTTCTAATTTCTTATTATTTTCATTCATAAGTACAGTGTGTTTTGTGACTTGAATCTTGGGCTATTTAAAAGATATTTTCCCATTATAGTTTCTAACTAATTAATAGTCTTTTACAGAACAGCTAATAATGATTTCCTCTTATGTATTTTTATTTGGCCACCTCATTGAATCTCAACACTATTTAACAATATTTCAACTAATTCCTTTGGCTCTTCCATGCAAATACCCAGATAGTTATAAAATCACTTTTCATTTTATATTTTATGTTTCAAATAACTGTACTAATTAGAACTTCCCAAACAATATTACATACAAGTATTTTAATATTACACGATAGTGCTTATAGTTGAGCTGATTTTAATAGAACTGACTCACTCTTAAAAATCTTTTCAACTATTGAGATAAGCACTATATCCCACTGCTATGTCACTTGTGTTCTTTTTTTTAAACAATAAATGGGTATTAAATTCTAATCAAATGCCATTCTGACATGTCATTATAAGCTTATTGCTCTCTCTTTTCACCTATTAATATGATGGATTCTGTGAACAGATTCCCTCACCGTGAACCAGGTATGCACTTAAAGAATCAACCTTATTTGACATTAGCATTATTTTTTAACAAAATGTAGGGTTCAATTTACTATCATTGTACCTAGAAATTTATCTCTTTATTAGTAAGTAGTAATAGTAACTAATTAATTAATTAATTAGAAGTAATTAGTAATAGGAAGATGGGTTGAGAGATTTCCTATTACACTTAGATTTAGTTCATACAAAGAATTGTAAAGTTGAGTTTCTTTTCATGCTCTAGAAAAATTTAAATAACTTAACCACCTTTTCATTCTTCAAAGACTGTAAATACTTACAAAGAAATTCTCTCAGCCTGATGTCTTTTGCAGAGCTGTTTTCCAAAAGGAAATTTCCAATATTTTTTTTTCCTAACAGATATTGCTTTATCAAGGTTATGTACTTCAATTTTTATCAATTTTGGAAATTTTTGTGTAAATATACACAAATACAGGTTTTTAAAATAAAAAGGTATCATTTAATCAAGACTTTTTGGTAAATCTTATTCTATCATGTAAAATTAATACAATTTTCTCTTTGCCTTTCTCGGGATCTATATGTGTGTGTGTATAAATAGTTACATTATACAGGTATGTGTACACACACACACACACACACATACACATTATGTATGTAACTTTTACCAACTGTTAGGTATTACTGTGTCTCATTTTCCCTCACCATAGAAAACTGGGAAAGACATTTAGGAGGTGAGAAGTAAAGCATCCTCTCTCAACTTTCACCATCTCCCAAGAGAAACGTTATTGTCTCATGATGCGTCTCCATGCCAATAGTGCATACCTCTGTGATCATTTTCTCTAATCATCTGGGAGTAATTTTCCACTTTGCACTTCAAAAGAGTGAGCAAGGATCCCCCTCCTCATCATCTAGCTGCTAAGTGATTTAATAGATGTTTCATAAAATTCAAAAGCAGTAGTAAGCTTTATAACAGAAACACTTCTCAACTGTCTCCATTCTCACATCCTGGCTCCGAATACAGGGAGTTCTTTAGGCCTAATTTCGGAAAGAACATGTACTTTTTTTCCCCTATTATATAACATTTCGAGCAGCATTTAAATGAATGCTCAGTAAGATTTTTCAAATAGAAATTTAAAATATTTTCATGCTACTAACTAAAGAAAGGTTCACAGAGCAAAATAAACCATACTTAATATTTCAGGAGCCAGTGTAGAGAACTGCTGTTTAAAAAATAAAAGTCAAGGTAAACAATACAAAGTGAAACCTGGGGGAACCCAAACTTTTAAAATAATTAAACTTTCCCTCTAGCAGACCCTCATGGAGCTCTCTGTTATTACTGAGTTGGTAACAAACAGAGCAATGTATGGAACGTAATAATAGCTACACTGTCTTGAGCACTTGCCACGTATCTGGCATAATGCTGGGTGTTGTATGCATTAACTCTACTCCTCAAGACAACCATAAGGAGGCATAGCAGAGGAGAGCTGCCATTGCCTACACCTCCTAACTGCTAGACACCTGAACCAATGAGTTCTTTGTAGGAACCATCTCATTACGTTTCCACGGCCATCTTGCAGAAAAACTCCTATTATCCCCATTTTGGAGATGAGAAAACTGAGTCTCAGACCCCAAAGTCATGGAGTTAGTAAGTAGCCATTAATAAGACAAAAGTCCACACTATTTACATTGTATCACTGTTTCAAGTTTGACTCAACTTGTTTCTGAGAACAATGGCTAACTTGTTAGCTACTTAGAACATTGTAATAAGTGCATTATATGTATCCTCTTCTTAAATCCTCACAGCACCATTAAAAAGTAGGGCCCATGAGGGACCCTGTAATCCCAACTTAATAGAGAAGGAAACTTGAGACTTAGGTTGACCTGCCCAAGGTCACACAAGTGACAAGTGCCAGGGCCAGGCTAGGCACCCAGACTACCTACTTTCAGACTCCAAGCTTTTTTTTTTTTTTAAAGATTTTATTTATTTATTTGACAGAGATAGAGACAGCCAGCGAGAAAGGGAACACAAGCAGGGGGAGTGGGAGAGGAAGAAGCAGGCTCATAGCGGAGGAGCCTGACGTGGGGCTCGATCCCTTAACGCCGGGATCACGCCCTGAGCCGAAGGCAGACGCTTAACCGCTGTGCCACCCAGGCGCCCCTGGACTCTAAGCTTTTAATCACTTTACTTTCTGAAATGCCTACTATGCACGATGGCTGAATTTGGGGAATACTATTTATAAAATCCAGGTGAACATGAATAAATTAGCATTCGGAAGAGAAGTCTGTGACTTCTAAGTCGGTGATGGGTAGTTTCCCTTAGATGGCAACTATTCTGAGTCTCCAATGAGGAAGGAATACAATGAAACACCACTGAAATGGTGACAGGAAGGTGAACCAGAAAACAGCTGTAGGCACCTGAATCAGAAGCAGATCTCACTTTTCCAAAAGAGGGCGGTTACCTTACGCTGCACTACAAAGATTTTAGGATCCTGTTTCTGCCTTCAACATGGTAATTTACAATGACGCAGTAAAGATAAGAAAAGCAAAGGGTAGATAACTATCTGAGTAAATGTGTTTCCATTCTAAACTTCTGAGCGGGCAGGGGTGGTAGAAGACGGTACACACAGGGCGAAGGTAAATTTAATTGTGGAAGAGTTTTGGGAAAAGAACAAAAGGAAACACTGGTCCCTGGACAAGAAGTCCAACTCCTTTCTTAAGGTCTTCCTGCTCATCACCTCTTGTCCCTAACTTGCAACAAAACTTTAAGATTTCTTTTTTTTTTTAAAGATTTTATTTATTTATTCGACAGAGATAGAGACAGCCAGCAAGAGAGGGAACACAAGCAGGGGGAGTGGGAGAGGAAGAAGCAGTCTCATAGCGGAGGAGCCTGATGTGGGGCTCGATCCCACAATGCCGGGATCACGCCCTGAGCCAAAGGTAGACGCTTAACCGCTGTGCCACACAGGCGCCCCAAAACCTTAAGATTTCTGACCCTCTAACTCTCCTTCCATCCAGCCCTCTGGGGACTGAAGCAAAAGGAGTCCCTGGCACCAGTGACATTTTCAGATGTGGAGGTGGGTATGCTAATTAATCCCTGTCTCTTCTGCCACTCATATCTCAACTGTACCGACAGTATTCCAAGGCAAATGAGGATATATCAGAATCCCCATTCCTCATGTAGAAAGAGGAAGCACTGTGACCTTGTTTCCAGCTGGTGCTGGGATGAGCAAGCGCTTCATTAGAACTAGAATGTGTCAGTCTGCGCTCTGTGAAATCCTGGTCACTGCAAGTTATTTGCTGGAGAAGGTGCAACTGTCTTCACTCGGGAATAAATACAGGGCTCAGGTTTCCATAATTTTTCCAAATTTACTCTGTTTATGTGCTTTCTTATTGGTCTCCAGAATTTATGAACTTTATCCTTGATTTTTTTTTCTTAGAAATAAACTTTCTAGAGAATATAAGTACTTTTTCTTCCCTTTTCTGACTATGCTGAGTCCTCTTGAGGGGCAATGAGTGTCACACTACATTAGGAGAAGCCTGCACACCTGAGATCGAGGACTTCTCGAGCACCTGGCAGAATTGCAACTAAATTTCTAACCTGTGTCATAATGTTCTGATTCTGACATTTTAGTAAAATTATCTCTCATTCTCTCTATATTTATTTTACACTAGGTATTTTACACATTATTTTACACTAGGTGTCCATTCTAAGTGCTTCTCATTTAACCAGCACAGCAATCCTATAAGAAAGACATTTCTGGTTTCCAATATCAGAGGGGGGAGATGGGAGGTGGAGAGAGGTTAAGTCACCTCCATACGGCCATGGCCATGACTTGGGAATTCTGCTTTGCTAGGAGGTCATGCAAAGACAGTGGCTATTACAACACTTATTATTCTTTATCCAGATAGTATGCCACAAGAAAATGCATTTCAGGGTTGGAGACAAGGAAAACTTTGTCTTCCCTGAGACATGGATACTGTGTTCTTCTCATCTAGCATTTCTCTTATTTTACTGCAAAGTTTGGGCACTCTGTAGCTATGAGATAGATTTCTGGGCTTCTTCAGAGGAAACACAATGACCTGTATTATTGGAATATTCACTTTCCTTTCATCCAATTTTCCTTTTCAATTTCTGAATAAAAAGAGAAGATTTATTGCCTTTGTACTTTTTGTAAGATCCTGCAAGTCCTTTTTGTAAATAGGCGGGGCATGAATAAAATAAGGAAAGGAAGGAGGGAGGGAAAAAAGCAAGCAGTCAAGGAGGCAGACATGTAACATGACTGCCATTTATATTTTTTAAATGATGGCAAGATGGTTTTCTAGTAACTAAAACCTTAATGAAATGCTACACAGAACTGCTATCTCTAGGAGTCCTTTATGTAAAGCTTTGTCAAAAAGAAAAGGAGTAAGAGTAGGATGCTGAAGCAAATGAAATTTTGGAAAGCAGAGAAGTCTTTGATCTACTGTTCCCTATTGGCTATACCTAAAGTTTCCCCAAGAGTAAATCTGAACCGTGTGAGGGTTTTTGCTAGATCTAGTCTTAATATATGCACTACTGTAAAATCAAATGTATGGCTAAGATTTACACTTTCACCATGACGAACCTTTAGACCATTCTAAGCAATGTTGTAATAACGACTGAAAATACTGCATGCTGTGATTTTACACCGATTTGCAAGTTATGTTAGCCTTTCTCACCCCCTGCGTTGGCAGATAATTGTGGCAATTGTAACACACAGAGTGTGTTATTTTCTGGCCACGTCAGCATCTTGGGATCAAGAACCTTCACATGCCAGCCCTGACATCTTGATAACTGGCTCCATGTCTAAAAGCCACAGAGACACTGAGCAAAGCTGAAGATTGCGGCCAGCCTTTCTCACTTTGTGACACTTTAGTTTAAAGTACAATGCTGGTTTGTAGAATATACTTTAGAAATATTTTTGTCAATAGGTCATGTCCATTAATGTATGTCCTGTGAGTTGATAGAAGCATTTTACACTAAACATCATAGCTGGCATACCCTTCTTTTAGTTGCAGACATCCTGAGAGAACAAGGCATTTCATTTAATTAAGGAATGAGCTAAAATAGCAATGTGAGAATAAGGAAAATAAACATTGAAGCCACACAATGCTAAACACGGATCAGCATTGCTATATTTGCAGATGAAATCAGCTAAAGGAAGGAAAGCGTAAACTTACAAGGCAATGCACGCACTGGGGAAAATGATAACATGTGGAAGAAAAAACCCCCAGCAGTACCTTCCTTCAGGTCTTCCAGCTGGAAAGGACTGGTGACAGGGTGATCTGTCATCAACACTCTACCTCCTTTTAAAATGATGTGCATTTAATGCAGAATATTATTGGTAGCCACAGAGGGTATATACTTGGTTGTGCAGAAACCACAAATATTAGGGATACTACTAAACAATGAATGTTTGCAGATTTACAGCAGAAGAAATTTATCCATTTTTCCCCTGCAAATCTTTTTCTAAGATTTTACTTCTTTATTTTTTAGAGAGACAGAGAGAGAGAGAGAGAAAGCACAAGCAGGCAGAGCATCAGGCAGAGGGAGAAGCAGGCTCCCTGCTGAACAAGGAGCCAGACACAGAACTCAAATCCCAGGACCCTGGTATCAGTACCTGAGACAAAGGCAGACTGAGCCACCCAGGTGCCCCTCCCCTACAAATCTTAATTGAGCATCTACCATATACTAAGTGCTGTTCTAGGCTCAGGGATATAACAGGAAACAAAACAGACCAAATGTCTTTTCTTATGGAGTTCATATTGTGGTTGGAGGAATATGAACACTAAAATAAACAGGTAAATTATAAGGTATATTAGAAAGAGATAAGTATGATAGAGAAAAATACAGCAGAGAAGTCTACAAGGGTAGGAGTTAGGGATGGAGACTGCAGTTCTCAATATGTTGGTTAAAAAATGCCACACTAAGGTGACTTTTGAGTGAAGACTCCAAGGGAGCGAGCCAAGCAAATATCAGGTGAAAAGCAAACCGCTTCCTCATTTGGAGGAGAAAGCATTTTCTATGCTCCTGGACTGTGCCTCTCAAGCAGCAGCATGCAGATGACAGAATAGTAGAAGGGGAAACAAAGCCAACAATTTGAAGAAAAAGAACATATTTTTATGTTGAAAAAAATAGAGAAAAGTAAAGGATCAGAACACATAGATTTTTAAGATAAAACTGGAGGCGTTAAAAAATTATATTTGACACCATAATTCCAGGCTACTCCCCCGGACACCAGGTGCACATGTTCAGCTTCTTCTGGCATGAAAAGTTCTCGTGTAAGAGTTAGACAAGTCCTCATCTCACTGCTGTGAAAGTCATGTTAGGGTGATGACTGGGTTCAGGGGAATTCAAGGTCACTAACATTCACTTGGGTTCATCCTATGTGCAAGACATTGGGGCTGTAGCATGTGGGCTGCCCCTAATCTCTCAAGTGGTATGCATGGATTTCACACAGATCTAAGCTACACGAAATACGTGGGGACATCAGTGAATGGAGTGGGAAGGTTGTGACCCTCTGAACTACAAGCTAGGCATTGTTTGTGTGTGTGCGCGCGCGCGCGTGTGTGTGTGTGTGTGTGTGTGAACTAGTGCAGCCTTGACTGATGGCAATGGAGGAAAGAGAAAGCCCATGAGCCAAATGATCCATATTCAAATAAAATCATGGCTCTGTCCTCTCCGGTCATGAGGAAACTGCCCAGTTTCAGATACTTCATTCATTAAATGAGTTATGAACCAATAATGGGGGTAAACTCATAAAATGTTACCTCTCCACCTTTTATCTTATGAGACTAATGGTTTAATATCTTTACAAAGAGATATTCATTGAAAAAAGGCCTGAATACGGGTAACTATTTTACTATTTATATAGTTTTTAAATAAATTGTAAAATTAAAAATAATGCAGTTCTTAGTTCATATGAGCCATGTTATGATTTCCAGTAATTTTGGACCCATTGATATGGGTGGTTCATTATAATGTTGTTCAAAAGAGATGATTCCATTTATTAAATGAACACTGTTTGAGGAAATTAATAGAAAAAAAATGTAAATGTTTGTTCTGGAGAGGTCTCATGCTATTAACTTCAAAGCACCTAAGCCTCCAGTGACCTTCTTGGACCTGAGCTGCAGATATGAGTGTGAATGACGCTGATTGTTCTGGTGTGGAAACATTTCATGAAGTCACTCTCAGAGTTCATCTGTAATGTCAAAGGTCAGCTATAGCTGATAGCTCTTGAACATATTCCCACAATACTGAATTCATTGTTCAAATCCACTTTTCAGGCTTTCTGGTTAGGAAAGCTAAATTTTAAACTTTAAATTTAAAATTTAAACATTTCCTAGGAATATACTGGATATTTTGAAAAGCTGCTTATAGCACTCACAAATAATTTCTGCCTCTTTGTTCTTGTTTTCTGGAATGGTGTCCTCATGGATCAATCACATTCTTTAAGGGCTAAGTATATTTTCACAATTTCCATTTTTTTCTATCCAAAGCACATGAGAATAATTTACATATAAATGAAGAAACATGCCGCCCTTTTAAAATGTCATTTTCTTGACATATAGTCCAATGAATTGCTGCAATTTTAAGGCTTTAATAGATTCAAGGTTAAAGAAATGGCATGTTATTTAAGAAAGAGTTTCCAAAGCACAGGGGTTGCCTTGTTTTGCAGACAATGTTTCTTAAATATTTGGTTTAGATTATGACACCAGAGGCTTTGGCAGTGGATACTCTGTAGAAATGTAAAGTTTAATAAATCCATGAAAATGAGTCCCAGATGTGGTTTATGACTGACTCCCTGTTTTTAAACATATCTAGTATATCAAGACTAAATGTAATAGAGAGCAGAAATCTATTCCTAGTGATAGAATGAGGTAAATTCAATTAATTTAAACACTTTTTGTGTACTACTACTCTATGAAATGCTCACTGTAGTTCCTATAGGATGTACCAAGAAGAAAAACATACTGCCCTAAAGAATATGAATAGTCAGGTAGAGCAAGGTAGGTAAAAACCATTCATCTATTTATTCATTCATTGATCAAGTATACATGGAACCCCTACACTGGGTTAGATACTCTTGGGGTGATATCAAGATAAGTGAGATTTGGTTCTTGTTTTTTTTTTTTTTTAACATTTTATTCATTTATTTGAGAGAGAATGAGAGCAAGACAGCACAAGCAGGGGGAAGGGTAGAGGGAGAAACAGAACCCTTGCTGAGCAGGGAGCCTGACCACTGGGCTCAATCCTGGGACTCCAGGATCATGACCTGAGCCGAAGGCAGATGCTTAACGAACTGAGCTTCCCAGGCACCCCCGGTTCTTGTTCTCTAGTGCTTTTCGTGGTTAGCAGGGAGGAGAAAGACAGGTAAACAGCTCACTATAAGGCAGTAAGAATTACGTTAAAATTTGCTGCTGAAGCCCAGAGGAGGAGCAACAGCAATAATCCCATCCTCAGGTCTGGAGCCTGGAGGAGGTCAGAGGCATTTTGAAAGAATTACCAAAGGAGACAGATGTGAGTCTGGTTGGGGAAAGGTGTTACCAACAGATGAAGCCGACTGTACAAAGGAAGGAGAAATCAGCAGGAAACAGAGAACAATGAGGTCCTTGTTCCTAGAATGAGTCTTATGAGACATGGCAAACAGAGAGAGAGGACATGGTGAGAGACGCCGGTGTTGGGCTACTGGCAGCCAAAAGGCCCAGCTAGAGTCTGGATGCTACTATCTTCAGTGCTCTGGGAAGCCACTGAAAGATTTTTAAGCAAAAGATTTAGAAATATATGACAGTGTAAGATTATACTATGATCCTCATTTACAAACTGAGGCAGACATTTCAACTTGACCAATTCCCAGGTTTCCTTCTTCTTCTGACCCCACAGGAGACTTGTGCTTCCCTGTGTTCTTGAAGTTAACAAAGTCGCGCTGCTCTAAAAAATAAAATATGATTCCATTTATTCTGGGTGGAAGTATTTAATTGCAATTGTTTGGATCTCTAACCCTTTTTTCTGTTGTGGGGACTGCAGACACCCATGGTTGATATGGAGGTGTCACTCTAAGGGATCACATGAAGACTGCTGGCCTAACAGGTCACCCAGAATCACAGCGGGATTGTTTGTAACGAGAGTATAACTTTGCCTGCCATGACTAACATGTGGACCCAAGTAATGGGGATATTCTTTTTTTTTTTTTTTTAAGGTTTTTTTTATTTATTTGACAGA